>NC_141900.1:13399724-13702754 GCF_057802395.1 Ceratotherium simum simum
GGGGGACTGAAAGAGGAAAAAGTTTCTGCAATGTTCATTCACATTTGTTAGTTATAATAGTCACCTTCTGAGTTGATTTTTCGAAGGCTGAAAAATCTGTGTTAGAGCATAACTAATAATCATGAACCTGACAATGTGTTCTTTTAAATATTTGTTGCTACATTTTAATGCACACATCTTCATGACTATTATATGGTAATTCTAAATTTTATTCAGCACAATAGAACAATAGTCTTCACTCCATATTTTTTGGCTGAAACAATTTTTCCTAAAATCAATATCATCACATATTTTTTGTTTCTATTTTCTTAAAAGTCCATGCCCATCAAATTATTTTTTACATGTGAATAAATACTTGTAGATAAATGAGAGATTTAGAGACAGAAACAGAACACAGCCTCTGTAAGGAGCTCCATGGAGTTGTCCTCATTTCTGACTCTTAATGAGCCTGGGTCTCTGAGTTAGTGGGTAATGGGTACAACATTTTGCTTACATCATTCTGGAAGGTAGAACTGTTCTGTTTCATTACACAAAAACATAGGCAATCCACTAATTTTTTTTTCTCACCCCAGTTCCTTTGACCTTACTGGTGAAGAAGTATGCCCAGATATGGGCATCATGTTATTAGCACTCTGGGTTTTGAGTCTGGTGATTTTTCAGTGTCTTCAGTACTATTGCAGTGGGTATTGGGAGGGGTAGTATTGAGGACTGCTAGTCAGATGCTATTTTAAAGTTCAGTTAGGATTAGACTCAGGTCTTGACATGAATATTGCATAAGTGATATGCAAAATAAATGTAACATCATCTGGTTATATTTTGATAATGAAACTTCTCATGGTCTTGAAACAATCTGAGTTGCAATTTAAAGGGTGATGAAGTCATTAAGAGGTGTTATCTGAAAAATCCGTCTACAGTATGTTCTTTTCAATTCCAGGCAACTTATTAGAAACAAGGAACATAAGGGTTTTCACAGGTTCCTAAGAGAAATAATTAGTACATCACTTTAAAATTTTAAACTTTATAGAAGGTAAGCAGGAAGAGGTTTCAAGAATAACAGTTGTATCCTGTCCAATGGAACCAGAAGTCTGACAAACTACTCAGAGTAACACTGGTATTCTGGCCATTTATTATGAGTGCTAACTGCTACATGTAGTCAAGTAAGTCAGACGCTGGTCCTAAAACAGTTAAAACAGAATTTACAATATATTGCAATATTTTGGAGTGATTTTTCACCTATTCTTTAAATAATCCTAAGTGGACCCTTTATTTCACTTCTACAAGGATGTTAGAAAGACTTTTAGAAATGTTAGAGCAGCCCTTAGCAGCTGTAAGGAACATGAGCTCTATTTTCCCCATATAATTAAGGGAACTTTCTGGATGCTTTAGATAATAACTAAACAAGGAGCGTGGTCCAGACCCCACCAGAGCCCCTGCACTGATGCAGAACTGATTAGGTGTCTCCATTCTCAAAACTTGAAGATTTCAGAAATTAGGTAAATTATATGTAAGCAAAATCACAAGCCAGTAAACTCTTGGCTGGGCTACCGGTATGAGTATGTGTAGCAAACGGGCAGTGGGTGTGTACAGAGACTAGGCCCCTCCCTCTTCCTGATCCTGCCCATGATGGTCAGTAGGAGGGAGGAAAAGGCAGAAAGAAGAGTGGTGGAGAGAAAGCAGGTGTGAAGTTGGGTGACTGGTGAAGTAGAAAATGGCAGGCATGCAATACATGTGTGGGTGTGCTCATGAGTTGGGGCCATATTGAAGGTGCCAAAAAGACAAGTTATACAGTCTGTGTAGAAGGTTCACCCACTCCAGAATATCCAGAGCCGCCAATAGGCCAAACCCAAAAGAAGTAAAAGGGCCAGTTTGTTCTATATGTGGCCAATCCTAAATCAAAACAATGAATGACATTTCCAAGAGCTCACTAGGGAGGGGCTTCTAGCTAGAATCCAAGAGAAATGATACCAGTTGCAAAGGACTGTCGAAATGTGGGTTGGACATTGGTTGCTCAGCCAAAGAGTCATGGTCCTGGGAGCAGCTTTCCCACGGCAGATCTCCTCCACATGCAGAAAGTGAAAAAGATAACTTTGGGGTTCTCCAGTCCAAAATCATAACTGCTGTTCTCTCGCTGTTCTCTCTTGAGATAGTAAGACTGATCTCACAGGAATTTTTGTGAATATTCATTAAGAAACTTTCAAAAATCCTCCTTAATAGTAATGTGTACATATTACTACAAGTAAATTACTTGCTTTCAAGTTCTCAAATTGACTTAGAATCATAAATAACTATATGTTGACTTTAAAGCAAATTTTTTTACTGTTTTACTACTTGCAAAGATAAAATATGGCAGTTTTTAGAAAATTTAAAAATACAGGAAAGAAAAAAAATAAAAGTCCCAAGACTCTAACCACTAAAAATCAGCTACTGTCAAAGATTTGATGGACACCCTTCCAAGGCTTGCTCTATAATATATGGATGTATATGTATGACCATATATGTATATAATTTGCACATAAATGGGATCAAAATATACATGCTGTTTTACAAGCTGTTTTTTTCCAACAATATGCCAAAGAGATTTTTTAAGATAGTGTACAGACAGATACACACACACACACACATGCACACATAATCTTGTTTAAGAGCCATATAGTACTCTATTGTGTGGGACTTTGCACAATATATTTAACCAGTTTTCTATTGATAAGCAGCTAGATTTTGTCCATGTTTCATTATTATAAACATTACTGTGATGACATCGCCTTGTATGTACATCTTACATACTTGTCTGAGTATCTCCTTTGGAAAGATTTCTAAAAATGGGATTGCTAAATCAAAAAGCAGCATGCAAAAATTTTGGTATTCCAGAGGATTTTTTTCTTAACCCAATTCCTTTGACTTTATCAATGGGAAATGCCCAGATTCTGGTTTTAAGCTGTTGGCCACTCTTAGTTTTCAGTCTGGTGATTTTTCAGTGTCTTCACTGTTATTGCAGTGGGATATTAACTTTCATTCCTTTATTCAGTAGTTCTTGAATATCTACTATGGACTAGACACTATTCTAATCAGTAAGGATTCAATAATGAAAAAAGAAATAGCCTCTTGAAAAATAGTTCTCTTGACCCAGAAGTAAAGAGATAATTAACATGCAATGTGATAACAGTCATAATAGGAGTGCAAACTGACATTTGAACTTGAATTTGATGGATGAATAGATATTTTCCAGGTGAGGAAGGAAGATCAAAGTAGAACATCAAGAAACACCAAGTGGTAAATGTTCAAGTCCTTTTGAGAAGAATAACATTTCAATGGGGTGAGGCTGAGATTGCCTATATGTCCACATTTCCAAAAATGTATACATGGTACAGTACCTCTGAGAGATGTTCTTGGGAGAAAAGCTTCCACAGACAAGTACGTTTGGGAAATTCAGCATATTACTGATTCATAATCCTTAATACACAATTCCAAAATCCAAACAGCTTGAAAAACCAAACGTTTTATAATTCATCAGGCAACAAAACCTTACCTGAACTTATGTGAGGCTATTTATAGCCTCGATTTATCTAATTTAATGTGGATTTCCATATATTTTGCTATAAGATAATGGAGATTTTATTCTTATAGGCCGAGGAAAGGATAGAATGGAAAGGGAAAGTTTGAAGAGCCACACAGAGGCGGAAAGGTGGGGAGGAAGATGCAATGATGAGATGGGATCTAGTGTGTAGGTGGAGGGATTAGCATTGGGAAGGAGGGGTGGCGACTACCTCTGTGAGAGCAAGGAAGAGGATCAATGTGGGTCCTGTTCTATTTGGTCTAGAAGTGAAGTAGACAGAAATTGAGTAAATTTATCTCCAACAGTATCAGTTTTCTTAAAATTCATGTTGTATTAGACCTGTATTGAACAAGTCAACAGATGACAGTTGTTTTCTTTCCATGTTTTGAAGTGGTTGACACTATTTCCAAAAATGAAGAGCAAATGTCTCCAGCATGTGGTGGCAGTTCAACTGGGCTGTGTATTCACAGATGGTATATGTCACTTAAACATTGAAATAGACTTCTCATCAGCCTAAGAAATAGATATAGAGTTCTGCAAGATTAAAAAGTTACCTCCATTGCCACCACTTTTGAGATGAGAAATTATAAAACAAAATTACATGGCCTCAAATCCCACAATTATCCTAAAGTTATTTCATATCTCTACAGTTGGTAACATCCAAATAGACAGTGCCATCTGCCCCAATCCTCATCTCTCATCAATGACAAGGTTGTTAGATAACAACAACAACAACCAGTCTATCAGCAAGAACAAGTCTGAGCATAATTCTACTACATGGATGGAAAAACACCTGAGCAGCTGTTTGTGATGTCAGGAAAGATGGGAACTTTAAGCAGAAAGGAAGGAAAGTAGAAGAATTTAAAGAATTCCATGGAACAGCACTTTCTGCCAATTGGCTCCCTGTTCAGCTGAGAAACAAAGACCCAGCAATTCTTCATTCTCTCATTCATCCCACCACCCAACCAATGTTCCCTGCCTACCCACAGTTTGCTTGGCATGGTGCTGGGCACTGGGAATACAGCAGCAGCAAGGTGCAAGGTGGATACTGACCCCAGCCTCACAGCTCTCGGAGTATGCAAGACTGTGTTAAACAAGTAATCACAACACGGTGAGAATTTGTGATAGAAATGTCTTGGTATTATGTAAGCATGGAACAGAGGGATTTAAATAGGATGTGGCATTTAGAATCCAGAGCATAAACAGTAGTTAATTAAATGAAGAGATGGAGGAAGCATTCCAGAAATACAGAAGACAAATAGAAGCCCAGAAGTGTGAACAAGAACAGAAAGAATTCAATACATCTAAGGGGAAAAAACCAAAAAAAACATAAAACACCTGGGCCCAATTGAGAGAGAAAGTGAACAAAGCTGAGGCAGGAAAAAGTTGGCAATGGCCAAGTCAAGGATGACTTTCTAACTCAAATGAAGGTGTTTGAACCACATCCTACAGATGGTGAGCCATTATTGAAGGGTTTTAAGCACTCTGTATGTATATGTGTGCGCATTTGTGCGGTAGGGGGCAGTGGGAGAGGTGACAGAATCAGATTTGCATGACAGGACTAGAACTCAAGTTTAGGAAAATCATCTACCTGCAGCATTTAGGATGGATTAGAATTGAGGAGACCAGCCCTAGGGTGATGGTATTAGAGAATTGGGGTGATGTAGGATTGTGCTGTAGAACACTTTGGAGCAAGCAAGTTTTGCCTATTTGGGTTGTATAGATCAGGGTTCAACACCAGTGCAGGTGAAGCTTCTTCTAGACCTGTAGCTCTTCTAGGGTCTTACTGGTCCATGAACAGTATGGCGAGGAGAATCCCTAACCCCCTGTGAAGTCCGAAAGACTTGCTGCTACAATATCTATCTACCAGTGCCCTCTGCATTGTGTGGTTTACTTTTTCTCCAGCAAATGGTAAAATCTGTTTTGTACTACTGAGAAACAGTTTGGCTTGTGAAGACGGACTCAAAAGCAGAGCCTGGGGAGCCACCAAGCTTAACCCACCCAGTGCTGCAGCACAGAGCCGTCAATAACCCAGCCTGCCAATGGGAGGAAATGCATGACCAGGGGCCTGGTTCCGAGCTGGAGTCTTGGTGACGCAGAGATGACAGATGCCACTGCTTTCTGCCAAACATCCATTCCAACTCCTTTAGTGTATTGTGTAAAGATGAGCGTGCAAGAATCATGCTGAAAACAAAGGCAGCCTGGAGGGCTGCCCACAGGCTGGTGCGTGGCTGTGCCGCTGGGGGCTAGGTTGGGCAGTCTGGTCTGGCCTGGCCTCACACACGTCCTGTTTCTCTGCATCGAGGTATGCTGATGGCAGGTTCTGCAGGCGGCTTGCCTCTGTTGGAGAAAAGTGTGAAGCCTGGGGACTTGGCCTTAGAAACAGAGATTCTGCAAACAAGTGTACCTTGAGAAGGGGGCAAAGCTGTCGGCATTATTCATAAGAGCTTAGAAAAAGGCAAGACCATCTAAATCTGCAAGTGTTTAAATAGAGATACTGAGTACATCATGTTGCCCTGAAAAAGATGGATATTAAAAGCAACTTTATGTTTGGTCACTTTGAAATTCCCTACTGAATATCACTGAGGCTGACTTGCTGGTGGCCAGGGAGGGTGGCTTATTCCCATAAAGCAGGGCCTGGGAGATATTAGAGACAGAGCGGAACGCTTTCATCTCTACTAACTGTTTATTAACACACGGTTGGCATTCTGTAGGCCACTTGCTTGGCTTTCTGGTCACAAATAGAGAGCAGATGGCATGCCACTGCTGAAAGGGGCTCCGGGCTTCACCTGACTCAGCTTTATTCCACTGACTGTGGGTCGGGATGTGGAGAGCAGTTTGCTGTGCTTTTACAGCATTCCCAAGTGATGTGTGGGAAGCAGTTCTGGAATTCCCACACAGCAACCTGTTGAGGGGCACATAGACTCTCCCTGGAAAGAACTGATATTCCAGATCTACTGCCTGCCACGGGCAACCAGAAGCACCTGCCTCCCGCAGTGAAGCCAAGAGAACCTGGCTTTGGTGTTGGTGACCACCTACATGGATGCCTGTTCACAGCCGTGGGGCAAGAGGTGAAGGGCTTCTGCAGGCTGATGCAGGGCCTGTTGGGGGAAGAGCCTGTGAACCAGAGGCTGCCAGGCTGCCTGGCCCACTGCCGGCCCTGCAGGCATCCCCCAGTCCTGCTATGCTCTTGCTTTCCTTTTTGCATCAGTGCCGCTTTGCAGTAAGAGATACTGGAGAGAGAGCAATCAATCCCTGATAGCAAAGCAAGGACATTAGGGTCACGGGAAATTTCACAGAGGTGTGATAACATGACCTGGGAAGGAGGCTGAAAGCAGAACAGATAACAGCTAGAGTGAACTCAGCACGATGCCAACAGCTTCAGCAAATGTCAAACCACGTGGACCCAGCTGACGCCCACTCTCACACAGAGCCCACTTGGGATTTGGGGGTTTCCTAAACAGGGCAGGGCCTTGAAAGAACGCTGATAAGGGGCCTAACACTGAGCAGCAGGGAGGGTCATTTAGTCTAGGCCTCAGATTTAGACTTTCGATTTTATCTCCAAATGCACTTATTTATTTAGTCACTGAGATACAGTGACCGAATTGGACAAAGATGTTTTTTAAAACTCATCCCATTAACAGACTATCTATACCTCCTCCAGCACATGAAAAATCAGTATTTTCATAAGTCCTAGGCTAACTTATAAAAAGGATAATATACTTCATTTTATTTTTTGAAATTACTTATTTGCTAAATGTAAACATGAAAATGTACCTCAGTATTTACAAAACTCTTTTGGTATATCTTCATGTTTTAATATAATTGGGGTTTCAACAAAGTGGAGGTTACTGAGGTCGCTCTTGAATTCTGAGAGATCCCCGTAATTCCTCCTTCCCTGTCCTCCAAAAATAAATTAGACATTTCTCATTGTATTCAAAATTAAGGCACTATTCACCTATACTCAGAACTATCCAACTCATTAGTTGGTTAGCTGTAGAATCTGAAAACACCAACTTATGATCAACTCAGCATAAAGCTGAACCTACCCCTATATGGTATGATGGGAAGATCATTGGAAATAAAAACAAGACACATCTGTTATAGCCCTGGCTTTGCCAACTACCCAGGTGTTTGTCTGGATGACATCATTGTGCTTCTCTGAGCCCCAGTCTTCTCACCTATGAGACGATGCTACAAATACATCACAGAGGAGGAATAAATTAACTATGTGAAACTGCTTGCACAGGACTTGGCACACAGATGTCAGTTTTCCCCCCTTTTCCATTTCTGGAACTCAGTTTTCTTTTCTGTAAGATAAAGTTGTTTCAAGCTTGAATGCTTTTCTATTTTTACTGATAATAGATTTTATCTATTTTAATTAACACTAGAAATACCAAAAAGAAATCCAATTGCTGCACTGATTGTGGTGATTTTTCTCCGTTTGTTAACATAGACAATGTTATCCAGCCATTGTTCTTTAAAGGCCGGGAACTTCCAAAGGAGATCCTGATCAATGAATTATAGCCATAGGCCGTACAGCACATGTAGAAATGACTCTCTCATAAAGGGGCAATCCCAGAGGCCGCTGCCAACAGAAAACATGTTCTCTTCAAGTCCTCCTCCCACCTGACCTTACCCAGCAAAACCCTGGGCTATCCTCAAGGCCCCCCGGAAGTCTCCTCTGTCACTGGCCTTTGCGCTCATGCTGTTAAGAAGTGAACACTCTCCTCTTCAAACAAGTAGCACCCTAGGGGGTATCACTAGTTTATAGCCATTGATCACATGTATGCTAACGTTGGTGTAGATGAGTATTTTGGAGAAGGGACCAGGACTCCCTTTGGTTTCTGTGACACCTTCTCCTTGCTTACTTTCTATGTTGCTGACTGCTCCCCCTCCCTCATTCCACCTCCCAGTGTTAGTTGTCTCCAGCAGCCCAGATCGAGAGAAATATAATGTGAGTCACAAATGAGAACGACATATGTAATTTTTTTCAGCTTGCTGAGGTGTAATTGACAAATAAAATTGTAAGACATTTAAAGTGTACATCATGGTGATTTGATATATGTATACATTGCGGAAGGATTCCCACCATCTAGTTAATTAACACATCCATTACCTTACATATTTATCTTTTATTGTATTTATCTTTTTTGGTAAGAACATTTAAGTTTTACTCTCTTAGCAGATTTCAATTATGTAACACAGTGTTATAAACTATAACCACCATGTTTTACATTAGATCCTCAGACCTTATTCATCTTATAACTGAAAGTTTGTACCCTTTTACCAACCTCTCCCCATTTCCCCCACCCCCTGGCAACCACTTTTCTACTCTGTGTCTATGGGTTTAATTTGTTTTTTTTTTTTTTCAGATTCTACATATAAGCGATACCATGCAGTATTTGTCTTTCTCTGTCTGGCAACACGTGTAATTTTGAACACATGCAATGCCATGGCTTTATTTGGATAGAGAAAGAATATGATGCAATAAACTTTCCCACAACAATGTACAACTAACCTATTGACAGCAGGGAAAAGGGAAAGAAAGTTTTATATTTGTAGGTTCAACACTAAAGAGGCCAAGATAGGTTATAAACTATACATATATTTTTTTAAGAGTACAAGGTGTTAATTAAAAGCACTATTGCATAAATGGTTAGAATAAATGGGACATTTCAAGTACGGAAGATATATGAGTTAAGGCGAGATGACTGAGATTGCAACAGAGGGACATATATCATTTACTGACATTAAAGATACTCACTGAATAAAGCCAAACCTTTCCACTTTTGTGTTTATAAAAGAGGGTAGAAGCCAGAAATGGACATATGGTGTCTCCAAGGAGGAAAGGAGACAGATGCAAAATAAGTCATGTTCTTGCCACAACAGGTGATCAGTAAATTTATAATTTTTGAATTAATAACTAAGACAAATCCAAGGCCAGAGAGAAAATGGTCACAGTATTTTGAAGGCAATGGCAAAACAAAAAAGAACATCAATGCTTATGAGAAAAAATCAAAGTTTAACACCTGGGAAAAGCATTGTTCCCTTAACCCTGAAGGCTCAGCTGACTTTGTTGAAAGAGCCCCTTTGGGGTGCAGAGTCTCGTACCCCTTCTCCTATTTTCTCTAGTCAGGAGACCAGAGGTGACTCTTGAAGGACTTGAAGACCAGCCAAACCACCATTTGACTACACAGAGAGGGAACAACGGAGGGCTGGGTGGGGCCGTGGGAAGGGGAGACTGTCCCAGGGTTTAAGAAAGATTGAAAAGACAAACAAGAGAAAAGGGGCTATAGAAAGGGGAAGAGAGAGCAGCACAGACTTTGGGAAGAACCTGAAGGATCGAGAAAGTGCAACACTTTGCTATGGGGTCTCCTGAAAGTCCAGAGCATGAAATAAAGCAAAATAAATAAATATGCCCATGTTGTAAGTTATTTACATTTAAAACAATACATCATGTTTATATCAACCGATTAACCAAAATGCAGGCCACAAAAATTTTAAGGAACATTTGTCATTTTAGAAGTACCTAAGGCCGCCTGAGAGCTCTGAAGGCCTGGGCACTGACTCATTCACTCTTGAAACCAGCTCCAGGAGCCAGTCTTATTTATCTCCATTTTCCAGGTGCAAAATAAGTTTTGGTTTTGCAGGAGAAGGCCATCAAGAATTACAAAGAAAAAATTCCTGAATTGTCCCTGTCTGGCATTTGCAGGTAACTGGCTATTCATCCAAAGCCCCAGAAACCAACATGACCCCAGACCCCATCTGCCTTCAGAGTCTGTGGGTCTGGAGTGTTGCCTCTTACAGGCCATGTACTGCCTAGCTACTATAGGGAAGTGAGAGGTCACGCCCACATGAGTACTTTCAGGTAAAACAATCACCAATTTTAAGTAGAGGGAGGGAAAGGTGATGCTTCAACTTACCTTGCCTTTGTTCCTTCCTGAACTTCTGGCCGCACTGAGAGAACAGTGATTAGCAAGCACTTCCTACCTGGTAGAGAAGTAGTTCTCCACCCTAGTAATCACCTGAGGAACTTTAAAAACCCAGATCCTCAGCCCTTTGTGCAGAATGTCAGAAGGATGGAGTCAGGATAGCTAAGACAAGGAACGTATATTCTGAATTGCTCCCTGAGTGATTCTGCCACAGCCACATTTGTGAACCAAACTGCAGTCCTGGAGCCAAGCTGAGAATAATGTTAATTTCATTGAAATTAAACAACAACAAAAAGTGCTTTCTTCAACTTAGCATGACTAACAGTATCAAAGAGGAAGGTAATGGCTGACTTCTTTCAGCTGCTTGGTTTGTTGGAGGCCCTGTACATAGATTACCTCATTTAATCGTGATGATAAATTTATGAGGTCCTACAATTATGATCTCTCTTTTACCCATGACAAAACCAAGGCTTAGAGAAGTTAAGTAATTTGGCTAAGATTAACCGTTAATTACTTTAAAAACATTCAAGGGAATACAAATAAAACCTGAAAGGGACTAGTGGCATATTTAGGACCTGAAGGCCGACTCTTCCACCGATCTCTGCGTTTTGGAGGCACATTCCTGAGCTCCAGTTGTTGAATCTAACCTAACTTTGGATTTCTCCATCTGTAAAGCGGGTGCAGACTGACTTCATGCTCTGGAATAGGCTTGCCTGCTCCAGACGGTTCAGAAGTGCGGAGGGTGTGCTTTATGATGCTTGAAGCGCATTGAGGCAAAACCTGGTCTGAAGTCAAGTAAATTTCGTCTGAGAACCACCTCAGAAAGCAGAAGCAGCAAAATAGGGACCTTGTTTGGAGGACGTGTTAAATAATCGCACTTTGGAAATGTTGTTTTGATGACTTTAAAAAAGGTAGCAGAACCAATCCCTAGCTGACCGAGTATGGATTTATTTTGTTAGATTCAAGTGGGGTCTAAAGGCTTGAAAACAAATATTTCCTAGCTAAGAACGGTCCCTGGGGAGGGTTATCTTGGCAATGGAAAGACTTCCTAATGTCACCCCAAATCTGTAAAGCTGTAAATAAATCACGCCTTAATACCATCGAGACTTTGTTTGTAAAGGGTTAAAGAGGTGCTCTTTACTAAGGGCGAAATTCCCAAGCTCTGCAAATAGAACAGGGACCCCTCACTCCTTGTGCGGCAGCCCCTTAGGAATTCCAATGCTCTTTAGTCCGCCAGATCCGAAGCCACAGTGGCTAAGAAAGGCATCCTCCAAGGTAGGGTGTTGGCAACTTGAACACATCACTGAATCCTTAACAGCCCATCTCAGAGAGCAGATAGAAGCTAAAATTCATAGGAAGCTTCCTCGGGATAAACAAATCCCTTAGAAAGGTAGAACTGGTCCAATAAAAAATAAAATCATAAATAATACTACTTTGGTTAAGGTCAGGTAGAGCAGAACACTTTCTGGAGTCCCTAGCAGTCTGCAAATGTTGACTGATCCAGACCCTAAGGATTCTTCAAAAGAGATAAGCCCAAGGATGAATCCCCTGCCATGGTATCTATTCCTATCCAGATACAATAAATACACTTTTCTTCATACACAAGTTACCAACAGAAATGCCAGAGACATTTAATGTTTGAGATGTTATCATTTTTGCAGCATGTGGTAGAGAAACATGAGCTTTGCAATCAAGCAAATGTATCTGTTTTTTAATTTTAGATACTCCCCCTTGAAATGTGTAAGTTTATGGCAACTTACTTCTCTAATCAATCATTTCATCTGTGAAAATGGAGGCAAAAATACACAATATTGAGGGTTCTGATACAGCAACGCCTGTGACGTGGCTACGCATGGCTGACAGTTAGTAGATGCTCAGTTAACACCAGTTGCCTTCTTTGGGTTTCCTTAAATGCTTCATTTTCCACGTTAACAATGCTGCTACCTACCACCACAGCTAGATACCACATCCGAGGTATCTAGAAAAAAAGAACTGCATGTGTTTCTGAGGCTTCAGGGTTATGGAAATAGTAATAGAATTAAATGAGGTGACAAACTTGAACTAGCCTGAGCAAAAATATTCTCCTGCAAAAGCTTCCATTCCACTTTTCTCCCATCTCAAATTATTCAGAAAATTTGCCTTTGTTTAAAATATAACACTTGGAATTTTTCTTTAACATTTAGTGTTTACTCGATATTCATCCCTTTTTAAATTATCTCTGGATAAATTTTTTTCAGGTGTTTTTAAATAAGTGTGATACATTTTGCTTCTCACAACAACTTTTAACATATGTTATTCAACTTTGCTTTCACAATACATCTTCTGACAAAAAGAAGAAAAAAAATTACTTTAGAACTGAGACAAGACAGGGAATACTTTCACTGTAGGAAAATAATATTAGATTTGACATAAATCAGACGCTTGCCAGTAACTCAACCATACTTGTCAAATAAGACGTTAAAATATGAAATAGAATATTAACAAAAGTTGGTTTGCTAGTGATTAAGCATAAGATTTAACTGTGTTGTGACCAAAAGGAAGAGGAGTCTGAAGGCAGATCCATTTTAGTTGAAGAAGCAAATATTTGTCCTATAAAGAGATTTACCACTGGAACTTTCACAGTACTTTCTCTCCCAAATACCCTTTGGAAATGAAGAAAAAACATAGCCCATTTCTATGCAAAAAAAGTATTTAGTTTACAGTACTCATTTAGCAGTGCCCTTCAAATTATTGAATACGAGTAAAAGTACAAACAAGAAAACAGTCCCAACACAATTAGATAAGGGCTTCTATAATCATATCAGTGCTCTATGGGATTAGCTTGTAGGGGCACCTGACCCAGAGCAAAGTGAGAACTTGAACATTCCAGGTCATTTCCAACTTGCATTTTTGTGGCTCCTCAACTTGGCTTAATTCCCCTTGGACATACAAATTAGTGTTTCTCAAACTTTAACGTACATATGAATCACCTCGGATCTTGTTAATATGCAGATTCTAATTCTATATTTCTGGCTGGGACCTGAGATTTTGCATTTCTAACCAGCTCCCAGGAGCTACTGATGCTTCTGGGTTCTAGACCACACTTTGGGTAGCAAGGATGTAAACTGCACTACTGCTGATGCTCTCATAGCCTCTCCTGGAATTTGTCCCCAAAGCTGCAAAAGCGCATAGAAAACTTTCTCGAACACAAGCAGGCCTGTGTTTGTAAATAAGTCTTAATATTAACATTGGAGAAAAAAATGTGTTCTTCATTTATTTTTCTCTATGTACCTACAAATGTATGACCTTCAAATATAGGAGGAAAGTTCGCCAAGTGAATCCAATTCTTTTACCAGGATATTTTAGTCCTTCGGGTTTTTACTTCAAGCCAGATGTACTATGCCTGGCACTATTTTTCTCGGCAGATTTCCCTCTTTGTGCTTGGATGACAAGCCAGATTTGCTTTAAAATATTAGGTAAAAGCTAAAGTAAGTGTTAGCTTTAAGAAAACATTGGGATTTACTAATATGAAACTTCCATACCCCTTTGGAAGGAGGTATATAAACAGATACAACACTTTTGAAAAGCAATCTGGTAATATATCTTATAAGCCGCACAAAACTTAAACTCTTTAACTGTAGTAATGTGTACTGAAGAAATTCCAAAACATAGGGGAAAGCTTTCTACACAAAGATGTTCATCACAATGGTATTACTCATAGCAGAAATTTGGAAACATGCTAAAGTTCTAAAAATTATGTAATGGTTGAGTAAATCACACAACCACCTAAAGGGAGACTGTTTTGTCTCTGAAAAATGTTTTTGAAGCAGTTCTTATATAAAATAGTCACACTAGCACATTAAGTAAAATGCAGTATCATAGAGACAGTTTTTACAAGTATGAGAAAAGAAAAATGCACATATGTACAGATATATGATTTATGTGATATGTGGTGCAGCTATATTGCACAGTTCCAGATAGTGTCAATCACACAGCAGTTCATGTAGACGGTGCATCCTGGGGTGGCACGGTGCACAACTTGCACAGCTGAGTAGGGCAACCCTGTTTATAACCTAGAAATCGAGTCAAGAACGAGTACACCAGATGTCAGTGGTCTTTTGTCTTTGGAGAATGATATTATTTTCTTATTTTTTCCTGATTTTTCCAAATTTTTCTACAATGAGCATGCTCGCTTTCATAAGTGAAAACAATAAAAATGATTATATTAAAAATTTAAGAAACAGACCTGACAGTTTGTTCTCCCATCTTTTCTTCATTGGATTTGCCTCTCGAAGGATATCAAAATGCATTATATAAATCTTACAGTAATAATGATTGATCTTCATCTAAGTAAATTAGAGGGGGGTTGGTTTCTCTTTATTTTGCTTTTTTCCTAAAAATACATGGCATAGGACTAGATTTCTCTCTGGATCAGGATGAAAAAAATCCTTACTGAGTACTAGCTATGTGCCAGGCACATTTTACAGATCAGAAAGAAAAAAAAAAGATACTCACTGATTTGACCATTCTCTCTTGGCTTTTCCATTTTACTTCCTTCTGGATAATGGTGGGTAGGAGGCCCCGTTAAAAGAGTGAGACTAGGGGGAAAGGTGGGCTGAGGAATTTCACTTGTTGTAAGAAAGTAAGATCCACTCTATGAGAACAAAAGGAGTTGTTTCTAGCCAGAGAGGATCAAGGGGAGCAACATAATTGTTCAAAAGGAACTTCAGTTGGAGAAAGCCTGATGTTGATATTGTTGAGAGAGTTGGACTTGAAGACAGAAGACATAGTTCAAATCCCAATTCACTTCTTACCAGCTGTGAGCTCTTAGACAAGTTCCTAATCTTTCTGAACCTCAGTGCCCTTACAGGGTTATTTAGAAGCTCAGAGGAGGGAACAGAAGCATCTCTCTGAGGTCACAGTGAGTGGTAGCTGTATGGTGATACCCTCTTTCCTTCTATACACACATCTTGGATATGCAGCACATATGCTACTCATCCTACCAGCAGTCTAAAATGTAGGACTCAGTGGTAATTATTGGTCTAGTATGAGTGTAAGTGGATAGTGAAAACAGGGAGTGTGTGAGTTCTCTGAGGGAAGGAGTGTCAGCAGTAGGGCTGAGACCAAGAACAGTGTGTTCTTGGGGAACATTCTCCCCGTGAGGGTCTTTGGTGCAGAAACTGCAAACTGAGGAGAAATGTATCATATTTTCAGTGGCTCTCAGGAAACCTGTCTAAGGAAGAACCAAGATAAAGGACTGAATATAAGTGGAAGAGGGAGAAAGCCCTAGAATCAGGAGACCTGGAGACCCGTCCTGGTCTACCCACTGTAACGCTGGGAAACTCTGAGCTAAGCACGCTGCTGATCCAGGTCCCAGTCTCCTCATCTGGAGAGCAGACTGAGTCATCTATAAATTCAATTTGAGTGTCACAGTTTTGTCATGCTTGCCTTTCTAGAAGCTGTTGTCCAATAGTGTTATAAGAGGATCAATAAACAATATCTGGGGCATAAGTGGGAGAGCTTCTGGGCTGGTTGTGAGATCTTTCTAACACCAGGGATGCATCTATCACTAATTAGTTATATGGGAAAAGCTATGAACTCACTTTCTTCTTGCAGAACATTTTGAGGATCTAATGATCTCTAGGGATCAGCAGATCCAGTAACTCCAAGCTAACGTTAGTCTGTGCTCTCTGGCAAGGAAGGAAGCAATTGGTCGTAGAGGGAGTAGAATGGGTAGGGTAGGTATTCCAGGTCTTTAAATAGAGGCAGCCATTGGAGAGAATGAAAGACACCAGAGGAGGGGGTCAGGATCAAGGAAGGATTTTTATACGGTGGAGCAGCCCTGTGCATATAGGAAGGAAGGAGGCAAGGGAAGTGCTTCCAGAAAGGAAGATGTAGAAGAATGTAAGCTTCCTGAGGGCAGGAATGCTTTTGGTTCACCATGGCTTCCTAGGGTCAGAGAGCCTGCACCACGGCAGACATAATAAGAACTTGTTTAGTGAATGAAGATGGTTGAGAGGGCACCTTGGGCATTGAATGTAAGCATGACTCCTTAAAAAACTGTAAAATCATGTCTTGAAATCAAGATACATATAGAAACAGAAAACAGGGATTGGGAATAGTAAGGAGGAAAATCATAACATCTTAAATGATCAGACAAGGGAACCAATATAAGTTCCCCAAGAGCAGAAAGACTATAGGATAGAAGTCACAGATAAGACCCCTCATTTTCTTTTATCAATTGTTTGGGCATTTATCTCTCTATTGTTTAGAAGAGGCAGAAATCTTTGGCAGAACAAAGGATAATCAAAGTTCCAAGAGAAAATTATGCTCTACGTTGCCTCCATCAGACCAGATAGCTCTGAACTTCTGCTGGTCTCATTTCACACACCTGTCTCTATTGGTGAGGGTCTGAGCACTGATAATGGCAGGATTTCAGAAAGTGAAGACCTACAGCAGAAAGTGGGCAGAGAATATTTCTAGAAACTTGTTTGAGCCGTGGGAACTTTGGAACGAGCCCACTTCTCTCCATCTCAAACACCATGTCATGAGTGTCTCAGTCTCTTGAGTCATCTTGCCCATATCATCCACAGGTTCTTATTAGCTGGCCAGCAAAAGGAATCTCTTATAATTTAAGACACTTATTTTCAACTTGCTTTTATGATTAGAGTGTTGCCATAAAAATATCCTATTCCTTTTTGCTTGAAAAATTAGACAAACTGTTCTTTAAAAAAGATTCCTTATGCATTTTTTCTTTTAAAATATCCTTTGATAATTGTTCGTCATATTGACTGAATGACTTAAATAAATCTTTTTAAATTTAACTGTAAACCTGAATTCAAACTCAAATTCAAACTCAAAACTCAGCACATCTCTGCTTTTTATTAGCACATAGATGATATGTGAAATTCAAAATTCAGTTTTATTTTCTTTTTATCAGATATATTCTTAAAAAACAGAAAATTTACTCAAGTCCATAGATCTGCCTTTCTGACTTCTAAATTTAGCTGCCAGTTTTAGAAGAATTTGCATACTCGTGAATAAATGCCACTGAAGGGGGAAAGTGGTTTAGTAAAACTACTTATATGCAGATCCCCTCCTAACGTGCCCTGTGAATAGCTTTTATTAAGCAAGATTAAAATTGCTCATTATCCCAAAATAACTTCCGTGCATGTGATGCTATAAAAAGAGCATACACCGTAATCAGTTTGACATTTTTGGAATTTGGAAAGGTAATTAGGCTCTCCTTCTAAAAAAAAAAAAAAAAATCTGCTATTGTGAGCATTTCCAGTGAAGTATAATCCTCGTTTTCATAGATGTTTAAGCTTGCATTAGCTTATCTCTAAAGTCACTGATACTAGTACATGGTCAAATACCAGAGAATTCTCCTTTAAAGGGCAGACTGATGACACACACCAGAAGGATATTTGAGGATAGACATTTGGGAAATTCATCACAGGTGCCATTCACTGGTCTATCCCAGCATGTTGTAATTAAATACTACACTTTGGAATCCAACGTTTCTGGAATCAAATCTAGTCCACATACTAGGATATAGCCTCTGGAAAGCTACGTTGCTTCTCTTGTCTCAGTTTTCTCCTCTTTAAAGAAGGATGATAAGTAAAGGGACCATATGTCCCAGTTTGTCCTTGAGAATCTCTATTTATGCTTGTTGTGAGATCTAATTATTAATAGTGAGTCCTTTCAATTCTGAAAAGTGTCCCAGTTTGCATGATAAATACTAACAAACTCTAATGCAAACCCTGGTAGGGGTATTAGGAGGATTTGCTCACCACGATTCCTGGCACAAAATTAGCATTGAACATATCCTGCGAACTAGGGGCTGCTCATACTTGCCTCCCTCCTAAAACTATGGTGAGGACCAAAATGATACTCCATACAAAAGACTAGGCATATGGCACATTAGAAGTGCTCAATAAATATTACTTACTATTACTCATTTTGTGGTATTTCACTTACCCCAAAATACCTGTGCGTATGGAGTTCACACATAGCTAGAAAATTAGAATTAGTCAAAAAGGAATGATGGAAAAAAGGAAAGATGGAATTGTAGATGACCTTCTAGATGGCCTGTGCAAGAGTTTCTAGGTCCAGCTTGTCCGTGACAGATAGGCATCTTTAGCTAGAGAGAGTTTGTATCCATGGCCTGAACCAAAAGCCCAAAGATGCCTTATATCTAAAAAAGTAAAGAAACCTTGATCTACTCCATGCCTCTTGAGCAGACCTGAGTGGTGAGGTGGTTGGGTCTGACTCACAGACTGAGACAGAGGACAGCAAAGATGAAAGCCCAGTTCTTTGGATCTTAACCTAGGTGTCCTTCTCACTGGTCATCATTATGTCAGATGACTTTGCTTTCATCTTAAAACAAAAAGATTTTTAAAATTGCAGTTTAAAAATACCACATTCAGTCTTGCATATTCTGGTCTGGCATGTAAAGAGCTTGGAAGTCACCACTCCATCCCAACAACATGTGAAAAACTGAATAAACTGAAAACTCAATAATTCTTTTTAGATCCATCAAAAAAAAAATCAGGTCACAGGGCAAACCACTGCTCCCCAAGTTAGAGAGACAAGAGGACAGAGAATCACAACTGACTGGAGCAGAAACCCATGAGCAGGAACCTCCACGGGAACCAGTAGTGGAGTAGCAGGAATTGCTGGAGGTTCAGGGTGGACATTTAGGAGAGTTAGGAACTCCACTGGGAGTAAATGTAAAATGCAAAACTATAATACTTCTAGAAGACAACAGGAGAAAATCTAGGTGATCTTGGGTATGGTGATGACTTTCAGATACAACACTGAAGCCATGATCCATGAAAGAAATAATTTGTAAGCTAGACTTCATTAAAGTTAAAAACTTTTGCTCTGCTAAATACAGTCAAGAGAATAAGACCAGGAGAAAATATTTGCAAAACATCTATCTGAGAAAGGACTTTTAACCAAAATATGTAAAAATCTCTTAAATTCAACAATAAGAATAAGAAAAGTTTTGATTTAATCTTCACTTATACCTTCTCTGTTTTTCCTTTATTAGTGCAGATCCAGGATTATTACCTATATCATTTTCCTTCTCTCTGAAGAACTTTTTTTAACATTTCTTTCAAGGCAGGTCTACTGGTAACAAATTCCCTCAATTTCTGTTTGTCTGAGAAAGTCTTTATTTCTCCGTCACTTTTGAATGATAATTTCTCAGGGTACAGAAATCTGTGTTGGTAGGTTTTTTTCTCTCAACACTGTAACTATTTCACTCCACTCTGTTCTTGCTTGCATGGTTTTTTGAGGGGAAGTTGGATGTAATTCTTATCTTTGTTCCTCTATATCTAAGGTGTTTTCTCTCTGGCTTCTTTCCAGATTTTTTCTTTATCTTTGATTTTTCTGAAGTGTGAATATCACATGCCTAGGTTTAGTTTTTTTATGTCCTCTGAGCTTCCTGGATCTGTGGTTTTGTGTCTGACATTAATTTGGTGAAGTTCTCACTGTTGCTTCAAATATTTCTTCTGCAATTTTCTTTTCTCTCCTACTTGTACTCACATTACACATACATTACACCTTTGGTGCTGTCCCATAGTTCTTCAATATTCTGTTCCACTTCCTTTTTCATTCTTTTTTCTCTTTGTTTTTCCATTTTCCAGACCAGATGTAATTGAGTAACCACAGAGAGAAGAAGGGACTAGGGATTCCAAGTTTGGAATCCACCTGGAGGTGTGGGCTCCAGGAAATCAAAGGGAGGGAGCCTTGGGGAATTCTCCCATTTATGGAGAGGGTCATAACAGACAGTAAAAGTATACAATTCAGAACACAAAGATTGATGAGCAATATCTAGTCTCTTCTATTCCCCTTCAATCCCAAGCTCCCATATATTTTCCATAATTAACTTTTGCCAAAATGTAGATGGGCATTTGTGCTCATATTAATACAGCCCTCACCAACAGATCTGCTTAATTCTCTTCAAATATCAAATATAAATTCACCAATGTGAAATTATTCAGCCTCCCCCTTTTTTAAATATTTATTTTTTTAGTGTAGACTGGACTAGAATAATCCAAAGTCTTAGGACCATTAAATCAAAAGTCAAATATATATCTTTTAGAGGCAAGGAAACCAAATATCCAAAGGTTAAGTCTTGTGCACAAGGTCATGAAGGTGGTTAGTTACAGCTGGTCTAAAACCGAAGTTCCTGACCCTCAGTCCAGATGCCTTTTTCCTGCACCAAAAATTGCTTTAACTCTGCACCACACAATGCCTATTGACATAGCCAAGAATGCCAGCACATTGTATTATCATTCAGAAAATTAGATGCTAATGTTCTCAAGAATCTCATTCAACAGGCAATATACTTTTTAAGGTAACAGCTGATGTGACTTATTGTAATTAGGTAATGAGTCTGAGCCTATAAGTCCTCTGTCAGGCCCTCAGGCTGAACTGTATGTATTTTCAAGTCTTATCACACTGACTTGTTCTGCTGGAATTTTATGTTTTATGGGAGGAATGAGTTTTGTTTTTATGTAGAGAAAGTAGGCTGATTTCCTCTCTCAGCATCCCAGAAATAGATGCTTGCTGCCTGGTGGGGCAGAGAGAGTGCAAAGGATAGAGATCGCTGGAGGAGCCAGGCCACAGGAGGCAAAACTGAAGGATTTTGAGAGATTTCATTTACTCTTCTAAGGAGGAAATCTATGTTAGATTTTTGCATACTTTTCAGTTGTGCAAATACTCTGGGTTGACTCTTTCCCTTGCTTCTTGGAAATCACCAATTAATTTCATTAAGGTCTAAACTGACACCTTCAGCACTGTTAAGATGTTTTAGAAGGAAAGATGTGTTCTAATCTATGTATTTTCTAGTGAGTAGCTCAAGTTATAAAATAGGAAAAGTTACTGATCCTTGGTCTATTACTAATTTCCACACTCACCTTTGACGTTATGATTCTTTTGCAAATGCTTAGGAAGCATCTATGTGTCAGACACTGCATGGCGGGTGAACATTATATACTTCAACCAAAATTGAACTCAACATCATTTCCTCCCAAATCTGTTCCTTGCTCATGTTTTGTATTTTAGTAAATGGCATTGCCAGTTACCGATTTCCCAAGCCAGAAACTTCCACTTTATCCTCAACTCTCATTTGTCCTATCAATGACCAAGTCCTCTCAGTTCTACACCTAAATATCCCTCAATTTCATCCACTCCTCTCCTTCTCCCCTGCCTCATCCTTCCTATAAGCCAAGATCATCTCTCCCTTGTGTTGAAAATGACTAAGGCCAATGTGTCCTTCTTTTAGCCTTCAACGGTGACAATGTTGAACTTTGCATCAGCCCTATGCTCCTGGAAAACAGGGGCTTTAAGGAACCATGTCATTCTTTTATTTTTGAAAATTTACCCACCCTTTTGTATTCCAAGAAACTTCAAAGGACCACCCTGCCCTGCATAGTCCGAGATAATTTTGGTCTCCATCCTTCCTCAAGAATCCCAAGGTAGATGATTCCCTGTTTACTTGCCTCTATAAAATCCAGGTCTTCTTCCGTTTCTTTGAGAATTTCCTCATTAATGAACTTTCTCCCTATTGCAATAGCTCAAATAAAATCATCTTCCCAGTTGTCTAGTGCATTTTGTCTTTCATGGTGGTTAGAAGTAGGAGAGAGCATAATCTCACTGAGAAAAATATAACTATGAAGGCTAGTCTCATCCTGAATGCTGTCTCACACGCAAACACAGGAACACGAAATGGCCATTCCACCTGCTTGTAGGGTTGGTGGAGCCCCTAGTCTCTGTCTCTAATGCTCCCTAAATTTGACCTGATGAAAGAGGCATCATGACAGAGCAAACAGCATCAGGTCCAGCAGAGTATAGGTGGCAGAGGCAGATGCGACAGTACTCTAGTGGCAGGATCTAGTCCAGTAAGGTAAGGAAATCCTCCAAGAATTGCAGGAATACACGCTCATCAGACTTGGGGCACTTCACTGAAGGGTTTCAAGATGGGGCTTGCTGGGTTCCCTCAAGAAGGCAGATATTGCTAACCAATCCATCTATTTTGAACACTAATCATTTTGAGAATGAAAATTTACTTCTAACATCTCCTTGTGCTAATTACCAAATTCTCCAGAGTAGGTCAAATAGTTATAATGGAGGAGTTTGTAGTAGCTGGTTAGTATCTGTCATGTGCTAACTACCTCCCCTCCATGAATATGCATTTCTGGTTAGGTTAATTAAACTGTCAGTTAACCACACTTACAGGTTAACCGCCACATATAGCTCATGGGCAAAGTGAGTACTGAAGTATTTCCAAGTAAATTACAGGCAATATAACAATCTAGGTCACTGCAGAAATGTTCTGAGATCCTTACTTCCAGGACTGTACCTCTTCAAGTCATTTACACTGTAGCTAATTTTTCTATAAATCATACACCTGATCAGTTTTCAGTGAATCCTGATTGATTAAAGTCCAAACTGCATAAATGCTTATAAGGTCCTGCATGATTTAACCATTTCTATCTTTCCAAGTTAACCTCTAACCATATCCCCTTTCTGGGCATCTCTCTACTCCATAGCTCTCTGGCTCCCCAAACCCCACCAATCCCCCCATCCACCTACCCATGATCTGCTGGGCTTGATGCTGTTTGCCCTCAGATCCATTCCTTGCCATTTCCCTGCTCTGCTTTATAAGGCAGCAGGTTTCCCCACTCCTTGGCCCCTCACAGACTATGGTTCCAGGTAGGTTTCCAGCTGGGTTCAGCCAATGAGGACATCTCTGGGAGATGGAAATGCTAGGGGTATCTCCCCTTCTGTATCTGCCTGGGTAGGCAAGTCTGGCAGAAGATGCCTCTCCTCCTTAGTTTAAGTTCCTATAGGACAGTCCTGTGTTGGTTCCAGGCTCCTCCTGGTATGGTGTCCCTGGCCCTGGGGATCCAGTAACACTACTTCCTTTCTTTTAGGTGGGATGGTGGCTTCTGCTGCTACTAATTTGTGGGCTATCTCACTCTCCCCTGGGTGGCTTCTCTCACCTCTCAACTAATTCCTCACATTGAATTCTTTCTGCCGATACACATACATAAACAAATGTTTTCTATATTCCTTATTAGTTTTGAGCAAGTACCCAATGATATGATTTGGTTCTTTGAACAGCATAGCAAACATTCTTCCATGAAGGACCTGGATGTAAATAAGACAAAGTCTGTGGAACTCCAACAATGTGGTTATTGCCACCTACAAACTACCCCTTCCATGGGCCCAGCCATGCTGAACTTTTAGTTACTCAAACATGCAAAGGTTTCATTTGCCATCTGCTTCTCTCCATCTCCACTGCTACCATCCTGGCCCAAGCCACCATCAATTCTCTTTGGATTACCCCATGAGCCTCCTCAAAGACCTCCCTCTGCATGCCTTTCCAGCTCCCCAAACATCATTCAAAATGGTAATTTAACTGTAAATAACTCTCCTGCTTAGATCCCTCTGATTGACTTCACTCTGTCCACAGAATAAAATCCCAAGCCCATAACCTGATCAAATGCTTGGGCTCTGTTCAAGACTCTGACCTCACTTACTACTGTCATCCTTGGTGCTCTGTAGGTCCTGTGCCTAGAAAGCCCTTCTCTCTCACATCTGTTCATGGTTGGCTTCTTCTCACAACTGAAGTCTCAGCTCAACATACCTCCTCCAAGAATGCTTCTCTGACCACCCTAATGATAGTGACTCCCTTCCAATCACCTACCACTTCCCCTGTTTGTCTTCATCACACTTGTCATCATCTGCCATAATTTTTTTCTTTGTAGACACTAAAGGTGAGCTCCATACATATCTTAGCTACCTAATCCATCTCTATATCTCCAGCAGGTAGAACAGTCCCTGGCTCATAGTAAGAACTCCATAAATTTGTTGAACAAATGGGTAAATGGAGTGCCAGGCACTGTGAAAAATGCTTTATGTAGATGAACTCATTGTTATCTTTACAGTGACCCAATGAGGTAGGTGTCTCATTTCCCCATTATAGAGATAGTAAACAGATGGCCCATGTCACAGGCCTAGTGAGGGGTGGGCCTGAGCTCTGAGCTCCGGAAATCTAGCTGCAGAGCCAGGCTGATAACCTGTATGTTATACTGCCTCTTATTGCACTGCAATCTCTTAGAAAATATTTTAAATGACAATGAGTAATAAAAGTATAAATTAGAATCCCACATGTTGCTCTAGTAGCGCAACTAACCCCACCAAGGTTACAGTTAGGTGATCAGAGCTTATCTCTACCTAGACCACTGTGAACGTGATCAGGCAATGCCAACCTCATCCCAACCGTCTCCTTTCCCTGGGGGCCAAGCAGCTCCTTTTGACAGTTTTTGTATGGTACACTCCTATTTTAGAAAAGTAAAAATGTGGGAAAAAAACACATGCACTGTAGAGGCATGGAGATATAGGCCTCAACAATGCATTGTAAAATACAAAGTGCAATAAAATATAAAGGATCCAAAACATTACTAAAAATAACAATCCAGGTAAGACAATAGATTACAATTACTGTTATATGATATTACATAAGAGTATGCATTTGACTTTATTGAAAGGATAAGTTGTGAAGCAGTATCTTTACCTGAGATAAGACACCTCCTATCTTGTAGTCCCTGACCACCTGAGGGACAATTCATAGATATATACATTTTTAACAAGGTCACCACTCTTCAGCCAAACGCCTGAAGAAACATTAACTGGTCTTTCCTCATTTGCCTCTCTCCCCATTACTTTACCTCTACCAGTAGCTAATTGTAATACCTTTCTCCTTTTCTCAAACTTGTTTTGGATTAGATACACTACGAATCATTCAAAAATGACATGAAGATTTCAACAATTGAATTAAAGCTATGCAGGGGGAAAAATGATACCTTTCCCTTTAAAAGTATAGTAATAGGTTTTTGGAAATGGCCCCAAAGATATTTCACAACATATATTACTGTCAACAATCATCCATAGGAAATAATCTTAATTATCTTCACTTTTGATCTTAAGGAAATGCTTTTTCTCACTATTTCTCCACACACACCCACCAATTGCCCAGCAAAAATTGCTCACAATTAATATGAAGCAACTCTCAGAATTCTCAAAAGACAAAAGATCCAGAAATGCAGTTCCTTCAAAATAATTGTTCCTCACTGTCTTAGTCTGTTTGGGCTGCTATAACAAAATACCACAAACTGGGTAGCTTATAGACAACAGAAATTTATTTCTCACAGTTCTGGTGGCTGGGAAGTCCAAGATCAAGGTGCCAGCATGGTCGCGTTCTAGTGAAGGTCCGCTTCCTGATTCATAGCCAGCACCTTCTCCCCTAGTCCTCCCAGGGTGGAATAGGTGAGGGGTCTCTGTGGGGTCTCTTTTATATGTCACTAATCCCATTCATGACGGCTCCACTCTCATGACCTCAACACTTCCCGAAGGCCCCGTCTCTTAATACTACCACATTGGGCATTATGGTTTCAACATCTGAATTTTGGGGGGACACAAATATTCAGACCATAGCACTCATCCAGACCAAGATGGAAGGTGCCATTTCAACACTCAATTTGCTTAAGAATCATCATAGTGGTGAAGTAGGTACATTCCTCCATCACTTCTGATCTCTTTTCTAAACATTATAACATTAATGTTAACCTTGGCATGTGAAGACATATGCTTTAGTACTTAAAACTCTTATCACAAATGGTAAGCAGAGTAATTAAGTAGAGTTTATTTGCTCAGGTCACTGTAGTGCTCAGGCTTGCTGCTTCAAGTCCATATCTGGACTGTATGAATGGAAAAGACCACAAGCAGGCTCAGCTTCAAAGAACACGTCCATCAGTCACAGTTGACCTTATTCCTTGGGCGTCCTCCCTTCCCAAGATGCCTGTCTTATCTTCTCACATAGTTATAATCCTTTCCAGTGCCCTTGACTTTTCTTGAAAGCTAGTCATCAACTCCTTCCATTAGACTATAAGATTTTTTTTAAAGTTAATTTTAGTATTTCCTACAATACAGATTCACTAATCATCCCTCCCGATAATTGCCTGTGATCCCAAAACCCCCCCTAGGCATGGGATATCACCATTAGGCTATTTTTTTTGCTAGCAGGAATAGAAATGAAGTGAAAGTTATAGCAGGAAAAAGTTCAGAAAGCTTCTAGTCTCCACTACATGCAAATTTGAAAGCAAAAGGTTTAACAGTTCCTTGAGCAAACAATTTCCCTTCCCTTCATTGTTCTGGGATTATTAGGATTTACTCACTTTATACTTATCTTCTCTTCTTCAGCAAGCTAATGTGAGTCATGTTTATAAGGATAAAGTAACAGAGATGAATAGATATTGGGGGGGGTGTGCATGTTGGGGTGTACACAAAGTTTTCATTGTCTAAGAGTATGTTTTAGAAAAACCCATGATAAAAGTGCACTGTGTCTAGAATGAGTAAGTCATATCCTTAAGCCAAACAAAAACACACATTTGTTAACATCACTGGGTGTGAGACACTGACGTGAACACAAAACACATCTGTGTCTGTGAAGAAGAACTCAGGTTACTGTTTGTAAAGACCAAGAGATCTGGGAGGGAGAGGGGGTAGTTGGTTGTTGTTACACTTACGTCAAAAAATCCAAATCTACCAAAACAGGGCCACATGTCCATGATAATTAACACATCCAAGAGTTTTTGCCCCAGGGTGCATCCACACTGAATCAGATCCATCTCCCAGAATGGCGCCACTCCAGTAAGGGGTTCAAGGCCACCTTCAGCTATTACGAGGAAGAATGTAGAACTTCCTTGTTAAAGTCTCTGCCTACAAATGGCTTTTACTCTCAAAAACCATTTAAAATGTAAATTTTGCAAATGATTTGTCTCAAAATTGTGGGTCAATTAAAATAAGTTTTACAGCTCGCATGTCAACAGTTATGTAGAAAAGGAACAGAAAACAATGGGCAAATGCAGTCTTCATAAAGGCAACTTTTTTTTCAAGTCATAAACACCACTCCTAGAGAGGAGACTAACGTCCCCTATGGTTGTACCATTAAAGTAAAAGATGAGAGGCAGAGACAGAGTTCCCTTGCCGCTACACCTACCCAAATTATATTTGATCTTCTCTAAACAAAAAGTGGTATTTCTTATAACCATTCTCTTATTTAATTCTTGCATAGCCCTTGAGGTAGATATTTGTTATCCTTACTTCACAGACAGAGAAACTCAACATAAGACAAAGTCTGCCATTTGCCCAATATCACATTGCTAATAAAATCCCTGTGGATTTGTGGTTACATCACATCTTTATTTATATTCTGTATCTTATATTCTGCCAAGATTGCACTCTGAGATTACTTGTCATGCCCTGTTATATTTTTGTATTCTACCTTATTCCACAAAGAAGTTGAGGAAGATAACTGAAAATCTTAAGGAAAGAATTTATGGAAAATATTCCCTTTTGCACCTCTTCAGTGCTTTCTGGAAGCATCTGTTCAGCAAAATGGGGGATTATTGTAGAAATGTAGGATTCAGAGTGTATAATGACTCAATTTGCTCTCTTCTTTCACTACTTCCAAATAGAATTCCAGATAAACAGGAACTACTAAAAGATGACAAAAGGGGCAAGCTGGCCAAGCCAATCTCTTAATTGTACATAATGACAAAAAAACGGTGGAGCATGTGAATTAAGTCAGAAGTATTAATACACTCTGCCTTCCATAGACTCTTAGCATGGTGTGTCTACCCTTAAGCCCCTGTAGCCTGAGCAGCCTTTCTCAGCCACTCTCTTGACATCACTCTAGGAAACGCAATCATCCTAGAGGTTCTGTAGCTCAGCTGGGATGAAGTTGTCTTTGTATCTGTAGGAAGCCCTTCAGTCACTGAAGAACAAACGAGGAAGAATGGCTTGAATTCCACTGCCCACCAGCCTGCTAACTTTACTCCATGTTGACCTGGCAAAGAGAAGGTAAAAGTGCTTACAGCCTAGAGTAACAATTTCTGTATTGAGCTACAGAGGCGTGTGTGTGTGTGTGTGTTTCAGTGCAATTCTAAGCTCGCATTGTTCCATCACTATGCTTTTACTGTACTGTAAAAAAAAAATTATTTACTTTTTAAATCAGTCCTTCATTGAACTATTAACACCAGAAATTAGGAATTATTTCTTTTTCTTTTTTTTTTTCTTTGTGAGGAAGATCGGCCCTGAGCTAACATCTGCCAATTCTCCTCTTTTTTTGCTGAGGAAGACTGGCCCTGGGCTAACATCCATGCCCATCTTCCTCTACTTTATATGGGACGCCGCCACAGCATGGCTCGACAAGTGGCGCATCGGTACACGCCCGGGATCTGAACTGGCTAACCCCGGGCCGCCGCAGCAGAGCACACGCACTTAACCGCTTGCACCACCGGGCCGGCCCCAGGAATTATTTCATGTTGATCTCTGCGTCTTCAGGCCTAACATGAGACCAGCATTCCATAACTCTTCGTTGGAAAGAGAAAAGGGGAGCTAGGAAGAAGGTAAAAAAAAGAAATTGTTAGAAAATAGACTTTAGTGACAGAAGGTGACAAAGTCTGTAGTAAAGAACTGTTCTAAGATTACAATATAGGAATTTCAAAAGTTACTTGTTGACACATGGTAGAATTACTTCATTGCCATTTCATGCTAAAGTAGTACTGGGTCTGAAATCGAATTTATTGATTCACAATATATTTAAGAGTGTCTACAATGTTCTAGGCACTCTTGCAGCACTAGAGATAGAGTGGTGAGCAAAACAGTCTAGGTACTTACTTTGGTGCTATTTATAATTTAGTGAAATGACATAAATAAGCAGTAAGGAAATGTACCAACAAACAATAGTGATAAGTGTTCTAAGGCAATACAAATGAGAATGAGATAAAGGGTGGCTGTTGTTGGTGGTGGATTGTTGAGACGTGAAGGGACAGGACCTACTTTAGATAAGGTAACCAGGTAGACCTCAGGAGTTAGGGCCTTCTGAGCAGAAACTCAAAGGCAGAGGATAAGCAATCACAGTGCTATCTGGGGAAAGAGCTTCCTAAGGCAAAACATAAAAGCTCTGAGGGGCAGAATTGAGGGATCTGAAATAGGACAAATTTTCTATCCACGTTCATGACATTCCATTCACATGTTTCTCTTATTCTAACTCTTGGGGACATCCCTGGAGCAGCCCTTTCACTGAGATTCTTGACAGACACACTAAACATTCCAGTAAGTGTATACCCACCCCCCAACCCCCGCAATTGGGCTATTCCATCTTTGAGTGCTACCCAGTAACTAAGCATTTTAATATGTTTGGAGCTATACATGTAACCGATGCTCTTATAGAAAACATTAATATGCAGCCGCACATTTCCCTGGATTGTGTTTCATGGCAATCTTTGTTGAAATATATAAATATCAAATGCATGAAAGGGATAATGGAAATTACTTTAAGGCAAATACCTAGGTCCCATATTAGCAATAGGAAAAAGTTACGCATGTAAGTTGAGACATCCCAATTTATTTGGGGAAGGATTTTCTGTGGGATGTTGAAAATAATAAACTTCAATAGCAATGAAACCACTTATAGAAACTGCAAAGAGAATAACACATTTTAAGAATTAAGTTTATTTGATAAAATACATTTTGAAATGTCCATTTTAAGTATCTAGCAGAAAACTCTTGAGACAGCAAGCTATGCAGGAATGCTTTTAGCTACTGCCTGCTCAGCTGACTCCTTTGAGCTGCTTCATCCAGGAGAGTCTCTCTTTTGGCTGCTGTTACCTGCTCATCACATGGACTCCATTTGGAAGCTTGGCTGGGACAGTCATCAGGAATAAGAAGGGCAGGGTGCACAATGGCCAGTTGCAAAAGTCAGGAAGGAGGCATTGGGGGTGGGAATGGAAAATGGGAAGGTAAAAAAGGTCAGACTTTTTCCAATATTGGACCATAGTAGACAGCATCACAGATGTTACACAGACATGTAAAAAAAAATGAGAGTAGATGAGCTCTCATGAGAGTTATCTCTTTTAAAAAAATATTTCTTGATATTTTTCCTTATAACATAGCTAATACACATGCATGCATTATAGAACATAGTTTGTTGTTGCTATTATTTTATAGAGTTAGAATCATACCGCGCACAGAAATCTGTAACTTCTTTATTACCTAATAGTTTAATATGATCATTTTCCCAATGTAATTAAATATTTATCTATGTTATTTTAATGATTTTATGGAATTCTACTGATAGACATTTATTTATCCAACTTCTTATGGCTAAATATTTAGATTTTTTTTCAAATTTTCAATTATACATTATACTGTGTTGAGAATCTTGGCACACGTCTAATCATTTCATTAAAACTAATTTTCAGGTGTTGAATTTCAGGATTCAGTATAGATACATTTTGAGAGTTTTCTTCCTGAGTACATACTATTCAGTAAATCTCTATTGATTAGAAAGAGTGCATAAGAAGACAGTCTGGATCCTGCTCAGGTAGGAGCTTACTCCTTAGTGAAATGACATAGAATCAGCAAGGAAACACAACAACAAGATAATATCAAGTGGTTATAGGTGTCCTAAAGACAATAGAAAGGGTAACATTGTCCAATAAACCTCCAGATTGGTTAAACCAACATACATTTACACCAGAGGCACGCCCATTTCCTCACATCTTTGCCCAAACTTTATGTTATCACATTTAACATCTTCACTTATTGTTTTAATTTACGTTTATATGATCACTAATGAGGTCATTTATCTCTCTCTTTCTATATTAGTGTTTGTGTTTCCTCTGTTGTCAATTATCTCGTCGTCGTATCCTTGCACATTTTTCTATTGTGTTGATCTCCTTCTCTTATTGATTGGAAGAGCTCTATTAATATGTTATTAAGATCTTTATTATTATAAATAATATATTTATTATTTTCCTTTTGATTTTGATAATGAGGCATTTTGTTATAGAAGAATTATATTTATGTAGCTGAATCCATCAATCTTTTTTCTTTATAGTTCCCTAATTTTATTTTATGTGGAAACAAGCCCTTGTTGCTCTCAAATAACATAAATACTTAGGTTTATTTCTAGTTATTGTTACAGTTTTATTTTTTTATATTTAACTCTTTAATTCATTTTGAATGCACTGCTCTAAATTTACTGTTTCCCAAATAGCTAACTGATTGTTCTACCACTACTTACTGTGAAAATGTTTCCCTGCTGCTTTGAAGCACTACCACCATTATCATATTTTAAGCTAGTGGATCTACTTACGCCTGACTGGATTTCCTATGCTGCCTTATTGACTTGTCTGTCTAATCTTCATCCAGAACCAAACCCTGGTCCTCTCTTGGTTTAGTCTAGTCTCTGCTTGGATAAATAGTGTACTAGAAATGGGTCTTCAAACTGACTCCCTTATCTACCATCTTTTTCTGTCTTCTAATCTGAAGAATGGATCATGAAATGGCTTACTGACTTGTTCAGGGAGGGAGAGATGGGAGAAAGTGTGGGAAGAAAAGGAAAGGAATTAACATTTTTTGAGTGATTACTTCATGCTTTACACAATGCTTCATATAATAAATCTCTTTAATCCTGATAACGATAAGAAGAAATATCATCATCACTATTTTGCAGATAAGGAAATTGCCCCTCAGAGAGGTTAATTAAATTGCCCAAGGTCACACAATGAATGAAAGGCAGAATTAGGATTCAAACTAAAATCTTTCTGACTTCAACTTTCATACAACCCACAGGGCCTAGTGAAAGGAATGGGAGAGGAGGACTGATGTCCCTGGATGCTGGTCCATGAAGGACTGTGAGATGGAGTTGTTGCTAGTCTAGTGCTGTCTCAGAGAGAGGACTCACAGCCACGACATTGCCTCCAGATGCTGTTTACCCTTGCTATACTGATGTCTTGCCACTGTGTTACACAAAGACAGGATGTATACCCACGTGGTAAAATTGGAGGTCATTTCCATAGCCCCTCCCCCCTGCCCTGTCCTCTTCCCAAATATATGTTTTCCTTTTAATCTGCCATAGTCTTAGAAACTTCTTACAACTATACCCAGACTTTCGTTTATGTTTAGGCTCTGTCTCCTGAAATATTCTGTTTTACTTGATGACGAGCTGGGGCTGGAGGGGAAACCTACCCTTGGCCATGTGACCTTGGGTAGTTTTTTTTGTATCACTAAGCCTCCAGTTTTTCATCTGTAAAGTAAGAATAAGAGTAATAGTTCCTACCTTGTGAAGATAAAAGAACTCATGAAGTAAATTACTTGGAGCATGTCTAACTGTAAAGGGTTCAATTCATGTTAATTATTGTTATCACCATTACTATTATTTATTGTTACCATGAAAAATGAGAGCAAAGCTACAAAGGAACGGGAAACCGAAGAGATAATGTCAGTTAGAGGAAAGCATTAGAGGAATATGGAAGCTTAAGAACAAGGTGGAGTTGTAAGACTTTAAAGAACAGATCTAAATTATGGGGGGAGGGCTCAGGAAGAGAGGTTAGGAGAGAAAGTGGAGGGAACTGGCCACCTGAAGCTAGATGAAGTTTTCTGTCTCCAAATTTTCCTAAATCTGATGTCTGTCAAAAGAGGAAAAGTTTTGGTTACCTCCAAAAAGTCCTAGTGTCTTCCCTTCCAGGATTTGAAATCACCACTGTTTCTCCTTCAGAAGCTGATATCGGGATGCTGGAAGTGGTGGGGAGGCAAGCAAGTGCTGCGTGTGTAAAGAGACACCTTTGCACATCCTTTCATGCTTCATTCTTCCATTCATTGACCATTCATCAGAGACTGGGTGAAAGCTAGGGATATGCTATGAAAGAGTCACAGAAGATCCTGTCTGAGGACAGCTAGTAGAAAAGACTGAAAAAATAACCAGGCAACAAGAGACAGTGAAAACAGTCGTGTGATATGTACAGTTGGGGGTGGTGGGGGACTCATAGAAAGGGCACTCACCCAGCATTGAAGGGTCAGAGAAGGTATCAGATTCTGAGGCTGAAGGATGAAGAGCGGAAACCAGGAGTAAGAGGCCAGTCGAGACTCTCCAGGTAGTGGAGCAATCATGCGCAAAGACGTGTGTGGGCGTAAACAAGGCCATTGGAACATGGCACTATGAATGGACCGCACGTCATTATTATGGCTGGAAACTAGTAAGGGAGGAGCAACAGTGGTGGAAGGTGAGACTGAACAGAACTGTACGGGGAACAGCTCGTGAAGGCTCCAGTGGGCCAAGCGAAGGGGTTGGGCCTCTGCACAAGGATCATGGGCCATGCCTACTTACTCCTGGCAAATGGTCCCTGCTGAGAGTGAATGGCAGCAGCAGCTGTGGTGTGTTATTATAGAGTTCAAGTGTTTAGATTAGTACAGTGGTTTAGTTTGTGACACCCCACAAGTCATTCTGAAGTTCTAAAATGACCTAATAATGTTTCCTGAAGAATAAACCAGGAGGATTGAACTATAACAAGGCTCAGAGGTGAACTTGAATCCAGACCTATGTGCAATTTAAAAAAAACACTCTCCTATGCAAGTGCCATTGAAAGCCAAATAGATGAATTTGTCTTTCTATGGTAAGCAATAGGGGGCCATTACAGATTGCTGGACAGAACATGGGTGTGAGGAAATTGTAAGTCATCTCATCCTTCCAAAAAAGTGGGTCGCTTTCTTGGTAAGCTCCTAGATTTGGCCTAAGGCTAATGTGCCCACGCTCTTCCAAATGAAGACTATTTTACCTGCAAGCTAGAGTGACCACTGCATGATTTTCTGAGAGCTCAAAATTATGTATCATGAGGGTTTATATTAGGACCCAACAAAAGAAGTTCTGACGTTGCTTCAGTAAAGAGCCTTAAAACCCTTTCCCTGAAATGAGGGAATATAGGAGATAAAAGCCAACTCAAATTTGGTCAAGCAACACACATTAATCCTATAGCTTTTGAGCAGTGATCTCACTATAAAATATAACAATAATTCATCTCAGAGAATTATCTTTCAGCAGAAAGTCAAAACTGCACATTTTCAGTAAGCACTTTTTGAAACAGGGTGAGAGAAAGAAAGGAAAATGGTAAAAAGAAGAAAGTAAAGAAAGAAAGAGAGAAAAAAGGAAAGAAAAGGATGGAAGGAAGGAAGAGAAGGAGTGTTTATATGTGTTCCTGTATTAAATCTTGGTGAAGTTGGCATCGAAATTGGAGAAGTGTTGTTGGTAATGCAAGCATAACTTTTGGACGTATTCCACAATCCCCACAGAATAAGTAGCTCAACAGTTCCTTCCCATACCTCACGGTTTAAGTGAAACCCACAAATGTCATAAGGAATCAAAGGGTCCCATCCCAAAAGACTTAAGGTGTTCTTCCTATTGAAGTGGAGCCTGCAATATTTAGTGGACTCCTCTGTTAGGTCAGTGGGAGGAGATATTGTAGTTACTGGGGTATCAGCCTATTTAGGGACTGGCTATCCTCCACCAAATTCCTTTGAGTCAAAGAGGAAGAGACACATTCACAGGAAAATGTCTTTTATAAACATGCTTTTCAAAAGGCTAATTATAAACCTCTCAACATGTGGGTTATTGACTATTTCAAAATAAATTTAATAAAAAAATACTTATCATTGTCCTAAAATCATCTTCTAAGAGAGATAATCACAGAAATGAATCTTGTTTCGAGCTTTTTTTATTACAAGAAAGAGACTGATTAAAATTGCCTCAGAAAGGGGGTTTTTTCACATGGCTCTGCAAGGAAATAGGATATCAGGAATCTCATCCATGTGGACCAGGCTTGGGAAAGCCAAGCATCTAGATTTATGGAAGAAAAGGATTTGCAAGGGACCAGGACTAGGTGGCTTGAAGACCAGGTTAGCTCCTTTTGATCTCAGAGGCAGGAGTTTACTGATAATTTTTTTAGCACTCTAGTATCAGGGCTCCCCAGAAATTCCCCTCTGTATTTCCTTACTTCTGTTTTTATCTGCTTCTCCACTTGCTACCAGTTCAGTGATTTACGTCATTTCTTAGAGAGAAAACCTGATTTGCCACTTCTACTACACAAGAATAATATTATTTAAAAAGTCTCTGTCTACAAGAAAATTATACAGCTAAACTCACACACACATACACACAAACACACACTTCAATTAGCAGAATATTCATTGCATATAATAATCAAAGTTGAAACTTCACATTGGTAAGCCTTTTTAAAAATTGCACGTAGCTTCCCCCATAAAATTCTGTAAAGAGTAAGCGAACAATTGAATGGACGCCTTTAGAATCTTAGTGATCCTATAAAGATAGAATTGAATTTATTAACATTTTTTTCAAAGAGGAACAGAACCAGCCGAACTCCTATGTTAAGAGTCACTGCAGAAGCAATGACAAGAAGAGACTGGTGACGCTGCGGGGAGGTCTGGAGGCTGTTCTATCCTGCTCTGCTTACTCACTAGGCTGGAGAAAGACTCACCCCTGTGCACCAGGCCCTCAGCAGGCACCATGTCAGTCTTAGCTCTAGCAAAGCACAAATTCCTGCATGACAAGGCCTTGACAGTCACTCTTGATACCATAAACTCTAGTATGCTGAACATTGGAACCCCAAGGGTCTGTTACATTCCCAGTAAACTCAGCACTATACTTTATAGATTGTTTTGTACTGTCCCAAATGTGATCTTATTTAGGGCTAAATTGTGCTGAATAGATTTTACCCATTATTGGAGGGAGGCTGGATTACGGTCCCTCAGAGACCTTCACTTCAGAAGCATTAACAAAGCCTACAAGGGAGGACAAGATTTCAACTGGCCAAGAGGAGAAGGGAGAGTGTCCTAGGAGGAAGTGTGAAAGTGGAAATAAACCTTTTAAGAATGTTGAGTAGGGAGGAGACAGCCCATTGGAGTCTGGAAGAGTCCAAATGGTAAAAGGCCATTGAGACCCAAATAGATGAATTTGTCTTTCTATGGTAAGTAATAAGGGGCCATTACAGATTGCTGGACAGAACATGGGTGTGAGGAAGTTGAAAGCCATCTCATCTTTCCACAAAAAGTAGGTCACTTTCCTGGTAAGCTCCTAGATTTGGTCTAAGGCTAATGTGCCCAGGCTCTGCCAAATGAAGACCCTCTTATCTGCAAGCTAGAGTGACCACTGCATGATTTTCTGAGAGCTCAAAAGTATGTAAAATAGTCAACTTGCCTAAAAACTGTTCAACTACATTTTCAGTACATTGTACCATGCCTAGCACAGTCTTATGCAGGGAATTCCCTTAATGCATTTATTTTCTTGTTCTGATAGACTATATAGACTGCAGGAATATTTATAATTGTGTTAGTTGTTTGGTATTGCTAAAAATATTTTATTATGTTATATTTTGGATCATATGGTATATTCTACATATACAGTAAGGTATTTGATTAGGTTTAATTTTATTTTAATTTTTTCTCATTTGGGGAGGGAGTATATGAAATATTTATTATTGATATGAAGAATATAAAGGCTTCTGGGTATTAAGGGTCAGAGAGGCCCCTGGACTTTCTGGTTTTGGAAAAAACAAGATTCCTAACCTCTGCCCTGCTGATTCTAAGTAATTGGAAATCGTCAGGAAGAAAAATAAAGATCCTAAAATGAAATTACAAAAGGGATAGAGGCCTAGTCACAACTCAGCCTCTGCCTGAATCTTGTGGCCAAGAGGCAGAGTAATTCCAAGTTTTCCAAAAGTGGATTTGGAAACTGATCATGACCCCATGCTCCTCTTGGGGGCTGACTTGGCCCTGAGGAAGGGGCTGTGGAGACGATCTGCAGAGCTATCATGAGGGGCCCAGGCCAATTTGCCATGGAGGGCCCTGAGCTGAGCAGAGCTCCAAGGAGGAGGGTTTCTCCATCCTCACACTTGCAAGAGCCACTGTGGCCTTGAGAGGAAGCCACTCTGTGACTGTGGCAGCAACAGGCACCAGAAGCTCAGCTCCAAACACATGGACTCAGAAATGCCAGTTCGTATTGGCTGTAACAAATAGCGATTGAGGAGTTTTGCTTCAAATGGAAGCAAGTGCGAATTACTTTCAGATTCAACTGAGCAGCAAGAAGAAACAGGACTAGTTTCTCGGCATTCTTAAATACCAAGGTCATTGTTCCTTAATAATTGAGATGGAGAGGAAAGAAGAAGAAGAGAACAATAGCAAACAAGTTTGAATTGCTCCCAATCTGGCCAATGGGAGCTCTCTGATGTTTACTTGGGTTACTACAGGGAGGCTGTATTTTGCACCTCACAGCATAACCTGAGGCAACCCAACTAACAGGTAGCAAATAAACATTGATTGTGTGCACTATAAGCCCATCTCACTGTGTCTCAAGATTCCTGGGAACCCAGAAAGATAAACTCACTAGAAGTCTAAATAAACGGAGATGTGATGATGTCAATCGAGTTAATTGAATAGACTATGTGATAGGAAAACAAGAAGTACAAACCAAGATTTGCTGAAGGTATTTGAAAGTTTCACTGCGTTATTAGGACATAGAGATTATATATCGAACAACTCTAATTATTTCAAATCTGTCTCCTTACATGCCTGCATATGATGCTAGAATTTTCCCAGGAGTTGTATCCTCTGATTTTTATTCATTTATAATGAACTGAATCATTAACTTTTAAAAAGACTTTCCAGAAAAATTTATATAGCTAATTATAAAATATCTAAGGACCAATTATTCATTTTGTGGATAGCTCCTTTCTTCTTTCCCTTCTTACATACTCATTGTTTACAAATTGATCAAAAGATGAGCAATAAAATGTAGAGACTACAGAACAATGGTTCTTGAACTCCAGTTTTCTAAGTCACCTAAGGTCTTGTTAACACATAATGCGTATTCACCCATTCCCTGCTCCCCTACCCCATTTCCCACTACCTGCAGAGGCCAGACACTGTGGTCCTGGGAAAAGGGTAAGGATTCTGTATTTTAAATAAACATTCCTGGTAGATTCTGATGCAGGTGTCCCCAAGACAGCGCTTGGAAAAACATAGCAAAGAATTTTGATTAAATAGCTTTAACAGCTCTGCTATAAAGTGAGAAAACAGAGTAAGAGATTGCTTATCCTTATATTTTTGTATAAGGATATGCATATCCTTATTATCTCCTAAACTAGGTAGGAAACAGAGGTAGGAAAAATTCAGTGGTTATTAAAATGATAAAGGGATATCCTTGTGAGTAGAAGAATAGAACTGCAGTTTGCTCTTCCTGGGGCCTGCAAATGTTATACAACATAAACTTGGCACACAATAGGATGACAACCAAGTGTAGATCATCTTATTTTGGTTGGCTACAGTGAAGCCCTTGCAGCTCTTCTCAGGCATCCTGTGGTAATATGTTCTCAATAAAAATAACAGCTGCGCACCTCCTATCTTGATGTCTGTAATCCTTTGTTACAGAGCATTACACAGTGAGACTTTCTCTTTTAGTTTTCTGTTCTACAAAGGAGCAGGTTTGCTTAAGAAAGAATTACAAGCTGTTTAATCAGACTTCCATTCTACTCTCTACCTGGAGGACTAGATCTCGTTGTTTCCAAAATATTGGTCCATAGTTCTGTAGTTTTGATCTTTACCTAAAGATAAATAATTAGTAGAAAAATGAGAACAGAAGCAGAGTTTTAGAATTTCTGCTCATGCATCAAGTGTCTTGGTACCTTCGTGCCCTCCAGTAGTAACCATCATTCAATAATACTCTCCTTAGCTATTTAGACACTTTCTTTGCCCATGCTGCTTAAACAACACTAGTCATAACAATAGCTGGTTCTACCAAGGGCATTTAAGTCAGGTTAGGCATGTAACTCTCCAGCTGCGAGAGAACTATGGCAAGGCCTTTATATATTTAGGCCAGGATTGCACTGGAAAATATTTCTATCACTTTCCATTGCATTAAATCTGGGATTACTTTTGGAGGGACATGGGCACAAGGGGTGGGCTTCATCTTCAGTAATTACTAAATTTAATTTATATTTGGTAATTAATTCACAAAACAGGAAATAAGTTTTTTTTTTAACTAGCTCAAACTTCTGGATATTTTCTCTTCTCTTCACTCATCCAAAAATCCAGAAGATTTCTGATCTTTCAAATCAAATTATATCATCTTTTAAGCTTTAGTTTAGAAAGTGGAGATAAAGAAATTTTTCATCAGTTGCCTAATTTAAAGATGTTCTGACACTGTTTTGTTTAATTATTAAGATTTTAGTTGAACACTTTATTTTCCTTTATTTTTTTTGTGAGGAAGATCAGCCCTGAGCTAACATCTCCCAATCCTCCTCTTTTTTTCTGCTGAGGAAGACTGGCCCCGGGCTAACATCCATGCCTATCTTCCTCCACTTTATATGAGACGCCGCCACAGCACAGCTTGACAAGCAGTGCATCGATGTGCGCCCGGGATCCGCACCAGCGAACCCCGGGCCGCCACAGCGGAGAGCGCGCACTTAACCGCTTGTACCACTGGACCGGCCCTGAACACTTTAATTAAGTTAACACAACCCAAGGTCAAATAATATTTCACATTGCCTGTTACTTAAGTAAACTCCAATGTTTGGTTAGTAAATAAAAGAACTATTAGAATGAACAAAATTTGTAATATTAAAGTAATTGGTGTATGGTGTACTACTTCTATGGAAATAGTGTCATTTTCCAGGGCATGAAATATTGTCTTTTCCTAGTGTTTTCCATGTGAAAAAAGAAAAAGATGTTAGAGTGCAGAAATAACAAATGTATATGCTTGTTTTTACATCCAGAATCAATGGTTTGTGTGCAACAAGACAAGGAAACAGTGAACACTGGGGACCAGCACAGATTCCCAAAGCGTACCCAGGTAATTCTGATACACCTCCACTCTAAAATGTTCTATATAAATTACTGCATAGGGAATTTTGAATGTATTTCTAGATTCACTAGAAAATAAAGTAAATCTCCTATAGGCAAAATCACAAACAAAAAAGAACAAAAACTGAAACTGATACTGGACTGGATAGGATTGGGGTCCCAGGTCAGACGTGGCCCTTAGTATGGGTTTTTGACCTCGCACAGGAAAGAATTCAAGAGAGTCAGGAGAGGTTATGTAAATTTATTGAGAGACAAAGCTAGGCTGATTAGAAAGAAAGTAGACTAATCTCCCTGAGGAAGGAGAGCAGATGGGGCTGATCAGGTAGAAACCTACCTACCAGCCCCGGATGGGTTCTGGGGTGCTGATTTATAGTGGTTGAAGTAGGCAGCTGGGGATTGGTTAGTCTCTGGGCCAGGCAGTCATCTTCTGCAGGCCAGGCGCCAAGCTTGTAATCAGGCCACTGGTTGGCTACGTGGAGTGGTTAGGCATCTGTTGCTGGTTGAGAGACAGCTTTCAGTTCTGCCTTTTCTCTGTCTCAAAACCAGAGCAGAGAGCTGTTAAGCAGGGAATGGTGAGTAGCAAGCAATAGAGAAGGTCAAGATTGTCCTGAAGGTATATGTCTTTATCAGAGATATGATCCCAAGGTTTAACCTTCTGTTGGCTTCAAGATGGAAAAGCTAAACTTGAATATTCCCTATTAAGCAGACACCGTCAAGAAGGTCCAGGATTAGTAGAGCATTGGTCCAGGATGATAGCATTGCCTGCTTCCTGGCAGACGCAAATACAAATCGTATCTGGAGGAAAGCATCCACAATTAGGCCTCAACAGTCCCATAGATTATATTCAACACACAATGAAACAAGACACTGTGATTAGAGCAAGCAGAATAAACAAACAATGGATCTAAATCTCTAAAAATCTTCTGAATTATCACATGCAAAATATGTAATTATGATACCATGCTAAAATTATAAAATACAATTTTATAAAATTACTATGGAGAAATGATTAATAAAATGAAGTTTTGAATTTAATAAATGAGCAAGGAGTAAGAGACTATTTTAAAAAGTCCAAATAAGTTTGGAAAAATAACCATAAAGAAGTGTTATAATAGAAACATAAGGGGCCGGCCCCGTGGCTTAGCGGTTAAGTGCGCACGCTCCACTACTGGTGGCCCGGGTTCGGATCCCAGGCGTGCACTGACGCATCGCTTGTCCAGCCATGCTGAGGCGGCGTCCCACATACGGCAACTAGAAGGATTTGCAGCTATGACATACAACTATCTACTGGGGCTTTGGGGAGAAAAAGGGGGAAAAAAAAGAAACATAAATTGAAATTAAAAACTCAGCTGGTGAGTTAAATAGCAAATTAGACATAGCTGAAGATAGAATTAGAAAACTAAGACAAATTTTAATAGAATATCCAGAATGCAATAAAAAGAGGTAAAGAGATAAACTACATGAAGGATGTTAACAATCATTAAAGAGAGAATGATAAAGTCTAATATCTTTTTGATTAATGTCTTAAGAGGAAGGAATGGAAGAGAATCAATATTTCAAGGCAAAATGGCTGGGATTTTTTTTCAAAGCTGATGAAAGAGAAATTCATGTCTACAGGAAGCCTAAGGTATAAATAAAAAGGAATCCATCCACACTTACACACATTGTTGTAAAACTACAGTATGACAATTCCAAGAGAGTATCTTGAAAGCAGTCTGTAAGGAAAAAAAACAGATTATCAATGAGAAATGACATTTGGATTGACACCTAGTTTGGAAACAGTGGAATAGTATCTTCCACTGTCCAATATATTGAGGGAAAATACCTGTCAGCCTAGAATTATATATCCAGAAAAAAACATTTTCAAGAATGACTATGAAATAAAGACATTTTCAGATAAAAAAAAATCAAGAAAATTTATCATCAATAAACCTACACTAAGAACTTCTAAAGATTATATTACAGGAAGAAAAAAATTTCCTGGAAAGATCTGAGATACAAGAAGTAACATGAGGGAAAATATAGGTAAAGCTAAACACATGCTATCTGTATAAGAATAATAAAATGTTAATGCCAAATTCATTGGATCAATAAAAAAGGACAGAATTAAGATATGGTCATCAGATTGAAATTATTCTAAGCCTTTGATTTTTCGGAAAGGGTATGTGATATTAATTGATTTTAGATTCAGTTAAAATTTCAAAGGTATTTACTAGAAGACTAGAAATAGAGTAGATAAATTACAGACGAGTAGAGAGGATAAAATAGAACAAGAAAAGCAAACAAATAAAAAGTAAAACAAAAAAAAAGAAAAGGTAAGAAATTAAAAACACAAAGTAAAATGATAGAAACAAATCCAAACAGATCAATAATTATAATAAATTTAAATAGATTAAATCATTACTTAACAGGTAGCAATGGTAAAAATAGATTTTAAAAACCCAGCTGTATTTATGTTAAAAGAGGCACACTTATAAAAACGTTAGAAGTTTGAAAGACAAGAATGGAAAAATTTATATCAGGAAAATACTCAGTTGTTATCTGAAAAGTTTCATTGATGAAGATTTCTTGAATTCCTATCTGCAGCTCATATAGAAATTCCCTAAATTGGGTAAAAAATTTTTAACCTCAATATTCTGAGTCTGTGTATCAAGAGAAACATCCAAAACAATTTAGTTGACAGGTTGATTATATTTTAGAATTCCCTAGTTCTTTATATGGATGAAAACAAATTAAATTTCACAAAATAAATTCTAATGCTTTGATCGTCAAGATCTCTTTTTGAGTCAATTTATTTCAAAGAGCTCTAGTCTCACTTACTCCACCTTTACTGATATTTCCTTAAAGGAAAACTTAGTCTAACATTAAAATTCCTGATTACTGTTTCCAAGTCTTGTAGACTAACTCTTATGTTGCAACAGTTCCAGTGAGATTTTTAGAAAATAAAAGTTCACATATTAGGTTCCCTCAAATCCAAAAAGAATAAGCATGCATTTACAAGGAGTCCTACCTCCAATATTGGGACTTACACCTTCTGATTAACCACCACATTATGTAGACACCAGCCTGGCTGGACTTCTGCCCAGATATCAGATTCCCTGTTGCCAGTTCTATGTTCAGAGCCTATTTGCAAATAGCACTGCAGGTAGCAGATTATTATTGGGAACTAGGTAGGGGCTTGAATACACGGGGACCCCAAACTGATGGCTCTAAGGCTTTACTTTAATTCCTACCTTTTAAGCTTCATCTCAGAAAAAATACTGCTGATATTTGACATATAGACTAGTTCATATCAATCCATAATATGACTTTTTAGCTAACACTATGGAAGGTTCTAATATCTGAATGGTAACAATGTAGCATTGTCTAGGCAATGCTAATCCCCTCCCCTGCTCTGCCTGCTTTGTGCTTTATTTCAAGTGGTTCTTACATGATGCTAACAACGCCAAGATTGTAGGTTTTCCACCAACATGCTTCAGTTGTTGCGTTTCCTCCTCATAGACACTGTATGAAAAACCACACTGAACTCAGCTAGCAGATTTGCAAACGCATGCCATTGGTTATAAGAGGCCCAGGAAGATAGGGGGGTTGGATTCCTGGAAAATAGTGAATTTCCCTACCAGGGAGCCTATTTGGAAAAGTTGAAAACTGCTGTTTGTGACTGAGCTATGTAGAGATCAACCATATTTCCAATTATTTCAAGGCTCAATGGGGAAAACGGGATAGTGTGATGGTTAATTTTGTATGTCAACTTGAATGGGCTAAGGGATGCCCAGATAGTTGGTAAAACATTATTTCTGGGTGTGTCTGTAAGGGTGTTTACGGAACAGATTAGTATTTGAATGGGTAAACTGAGTAAAGCAGATCTCCTTCACTAATGCAGGTGGGCATCAGCCAATTGAGAGCCTGAATAGAACAAAAAGGTAAGAAAGAAGGGTGAATTTGCTCTCTTTGCTGGGACATCCATCTTCTGACCTCAGACATTGGCACTCCTGGTTCTCAGCCTTAAGACTGGTACTCACACCATTGACTCCTCTGGGTCTTAGGGCTTCAGACTTGGCCTGAACAACACCACCAGCATTCCTGGTTCTCTAGCTTGCAGGAGGCCGATGGCGAGACTTCTTGGCCTCCATAATCCTGTGAGCCAATTCCTATAATAAATCTTCTCCTATATATCTCTATATATATCCTATTGGCTCTGTTTCTCTGGAGAACTCTAAGACAGAAATTGGTACCAAGAGGTGGGAGTGCTGCTGTAACAAATACCTAAAAATGTGGAAGTGGCTTTTGAACTGGGTAATGGGTAGAGGCTGGAAGAGTTTTGAGGTGCAAGCTATGAAAAACTTACATTGCCATGAGTGGACCATTAAGGGGGATTCTGGTGAGAGCTCAGAAATAAAAGTAGAGAGCTACAGAGAAAGCCTCGATCTTCTTAGAGAATACCTAAGTAATCCTGAACAGAAAGTCCGTAGAAAAATGGACAGAAAAGGCCATTCTGATGAGGTCTCACATGGAAATGAGGGACACATTATTGGACAATGGAGGAAAGGCAATCCTTGTTATAAAGTGGCAAAGAACTAGGCTGAATTGGATTGGTGTCCTAGTGTTTTGTGGAAATTATAACTTGTGAGTAATAATACTGAATATTGGCTGAAGCTATTTCTAAGCAAAGTATTGAAATAGCGGCCTGATTCCTCCTGACTGCATGCAATAAAATGAGAGAAGAAAGAAATGATTTACAGAAGGAATTGTTAAGAAAAAAGGAAGCAAAACTTAAAGATTTTGAAAATTCTCAGCCTACCCATACTGTAAAAAATAAGGGTGTGGCCAAGTTTGATAAGGTGATTAGTATGGATCAGCCATCTCAACAGAAGCCAGGAATTATTCTCCAAGACAACGGAAGAATGACCTGGGAAGGAAATTCAGAGATCTTCAGATCTACCTCTCCCTTCACAGGCTCAGAATGTATGGGCCCAGGGGGCGGAGCGGTTTCAAAAAGGGGGACCATCCCCTCTCTTTCAACAGGCCATATGGCCTCTACCCAAACCTGTGGAACTGCGGCCACCCAGAGCCATGGGGTCCCAATCCCTGCCCAGCAGCAGAAGAAGATGGCTGTAAGAAGGTTCAGTGACTTAGGGAGCAAAACAGGAGGGGGATATCAGGAGTTGATGATTTATATAGGAAAGGATGAGTATAGGGATATTATTAAACCTAAGAATTAGGTTTGGGATTGATAGAGAAGATGGTTGAAAGATTCTAACAAAAGAATTATCATAAAGCAACTGGATAACAATGGTTCACAGCCAGTATTTTCAAATGACTATAAAGAGGCAGAGATGATTGTAGAGATGTTCTTGAGCTACAGTGAGAGACAGGAACACAGCACGAAAGCAAAAGCTCTGCAGTCAGATGTTCCACATTACGAGAGATTGAAACGCCCAAGTACCCCTGAGGTACTTTGAAACACTCGAGGTGGTGGAGACCGGGGTCATGCCAACAAGAGAGGCCACAAGTCTGTTGTTACCAAGTCTATCTGTAGTTTTAACATTTCCACCTACTCCTCCAATCCTGTGCCTTGGGACTCAGCCCCTTTCTCAGGAACCCATGTTAGAATCAAACTGTTTCTTGATCCATTCCCAACTCCTTGAACAAAGGAATTTTCATCAACTGGAACAGGAAAAAATAGGTCTGGGTGATTTTGTATTCTTCCAAATTCATTGCTCAATGCCTGAACCTCAGATTTAAAACTCTAAATTCCACCCAATTGAATACCTACAGCAATGAGAATTAACTTTCTACAGTTACATACAATAAGATAGATAAATCTCACAAATGATGTTGAGTGAAATAAGCCAAACCAAATGAGCACATAGATGTATGATTTCATTTATATAAAGTATAAAAACAGGCAAAATTCATCTTGGCTATTAGAAGTCAGCCTGGGGACAGTATGAGAACTTCTGAGATAGTGGCATGTTTTCTAAGGTTTGATCAGAGTCAACTCTGAATTCCTGAATGCAGCCATTTCTCCATTTGTAGAGAGTGGGTGGATAGGTGAACCTAAGGCAGTTCTCTAGGCTTCCAAGGCCTGCAAGAGATGCAAACAATCCAAAGGTTTTGAGGGTTCTAGTGAGAGGACAGGAAGTTGCTGGAAGTGTCAGTGGGTATGCAGAGGTTGGAATCTGGGTGAAGACGATGCCATAGGTAGGGACTTCCAGAGCAGAGGCAAATGACCAGTACCACAGGCCCTAGCAGTGGATGCCAGGACATTATGTTCAAAGTCAGAGGCCATCAGTCCTTCCTTAAAGGTTGTCAGTCTGATTATCAATCAAACCATTCCCTTTGAGAGCAGGAATGTGCAAATACCCAGAGGACCCCATGGACATCCAATGCAGATCTGAAGATTCCTTTAGCATTATTATGGGTCACTGTAAGCACACTGTTAGCCCAGATGCCAGATATAAGCCCAGATGTAATAAGAGGAAATCTGAGGGACTATGCATTTTTCCTAAAGAACTGTGCCTTTATCTGTGCTAAAGGGACAGTTGAAAGGATTGCAATGAATTAACTCTACTGCTTTGTATGGCTTTGGACTGAAATCTAGATTTTTTTTTTTCTTTAACTGATGACTGGGGCAGGGAGGGCAGATAAGAGAGATCACAGGAGTTAAAGACTGAAAAGAAAAGGAGATCCATTTTCTTTGCATCCCTGAGTAAAGTGAGAGTAAATGTGTGGTTCCATTTCACACGAAAAGTTCTTTCTTAAAGGCTAGGCAAGCTCAGCAGGGCATTCAGTGCAAGAGGAGCGAAGATTCAAGTTCCAGCTAACTTAGACATTACACGGGGAAACCAGGTCCCTCGCTGCAGTTAGCAGCCCCAAGCCTTCTGTGAGATGGCTATTTGCCTATTGATATACTCTCTCCCTGCCCAGTATCAATGTCTCGGGAGGGGAGGGGATCTAATCTCCAAAGTACAAGTAAGTGTTGATTCTCTAGTTCTAGTTCAGCCTCCATTCAGTGAGATCAGCGGGCTCTAGATTCTTGACTAGGTAACCATTGAAGTCAATACCTTTTCAAACAAGAGTGAATTTTTCTCGAAGATAGGACATTCTAAATAAATGTAGTGTCTCCTACTAGCACGGCCCTTGTTTTATCATTTTGAAGCAATTATTGTGCTTTTTCTGGCTTCTTCTGAAGCTTAGTGAAACAAATACACACACCACTATAGTATATAATTCCACACCGAATTATCCACTTGTTAACTTTAGTCACTAAAATGATATGACTTTGTCTGGTCATGAACCCCGTTCCATAATCTCACTCTAACTACTCTGCCCCATATTTTCCCTAATCCATCTTCTCATTGCTCCCTATCCCTTCCCACTGTTTTTGAAACCATGGTATATGGTTTCTTTTTTACCTGCTAACCTCTGTTCTGCATATTACTGAGTTGGCTCTCTTGGCGATACCACATCCCTCAAAGCAGCTCAGTCTCCCACAACCACATATCTCTCAATTAGGAGATGGTATTGACCAGCTCCCCATTCCTCTTTGCTTCAGCACCCCATCACCCCTCCATCATGCTCAGTCCCTGTTCACTTGAAATCCTCTTGTCCAGAAGAAGCCTCTCATCCTTCCATGGACAGACTTCTTAGAGCTTGTCCTCATCCACTGCAGACTTCAAGGTTCACAGCCTTCTTCCTCCCCATTCCTGCCATCAACTCAGGTGACGTTAAGGTCTGTAAGATCAAGACACTCAGTTCCTTCATATCCTTAACCTCAAACATTTTCTCCTTTAACCTTCAGCAAGGCTAGAGCTCCAGTCATCACATGAAACCCCTTTCTCTGACTATAATCATCTCTTTTTATAGCTTTCTCCTCTATTTTCACTACATTTCTCTGAGTCACTTGAATGACTCCAAGAGTGAGCACATTTTGTGGCATTAGCACCTCGCTTGCTTCACCCTAGTCCCAGTTATGATCCTGTTTCATCTGGATTGTGAGTCTACTATCCCAGTAGGCAAAACTTCACTTACAACCAACCCGCTGCCTACCTTCCCTGCTTCTTCGTCTCCTACTGGAGATAAATCACACAACTACACACATTGAATTCACTAAAAATTCAAGATTTCCACCGTGAACTGAGTCCTCAGTGTTATCCATACTTCTGAAGTGGTGGTGAGTCCATGCTACCATTCCCCACAGTGGCTAATTCCAACCTCTCCCTCCCCTCAGCCCACCCACCTATCCTGGGGCCCCTCACTTCCCACAAATGGTCTTGCCTCCTACTTTGCTGAAAAGTAGAAGCTTTCCGTTGGGAATTCCATCAGTATCTTTCCCTTCCCATCTGCGCACTAGCCTGTGGAATGATAGGCATTCTTCTTTCTGTCATGGTGACTCTGGTCCACAGCACTTGGCAGTGATGACCTCTTTCTTTAAGCATTCTCCAGGTGTTCTTCCTGCCACTCCTGCTGCTCCCTGTACATCTCACCATCTGGCTGTCCTCTCCCAGCAACTCCAGTGGCAATGCTTTCCAGGATTCCATTACTAAATAGTTTAGCTGGGTAATTTAATCCCCCCATAATTCCAAATACCATTTTTATTCTGATGGTTTCCAAATTTATATTTCAGGCCTAAATCTCTCCATCTCACATTCCCCGTGCCACAATTTGCTCCAACAGTGCTAACTTACTGTAACAGACAGCTCAAGGTCTACACGTGCTGCTTCCTCCAGCTATAACTTCTTCTTCCTATTACCCTCCTATCATCTACTTAATTTCCATTCCTGAGAAGCTTTCTTCAATTGCACACCTCTGGATCACCTGCCTCTTCTATTAGCATTCTTAGGAAATTATGCATCACCCTGTGAGAGCACTCTTCACTGTACACTTATGACCTGTATCCCTCACTAGGCACTAAGCTTGCTGGGGACAGAAATGCGTCCAGTGCTTAGAACAATGTCTCATTCCTAGTGGACATCCCATCTACATTTTGAAGGCAATAAATAAACAAGTGAATAAATGAATTTACTAGCTATGAGAATTTTGCCCAGGCCTTTGAACTCAGACCAGCATTCACTTATGTGTAAAACAGGGAAAATAATACTTTCTGATTCTAAAAACGTTATTGTGTAATTAAATGAGTTTAGCCACGTGAAAGTGTTTGTGTGTAGCACAATTGCTTTATAGATACAGAGAAAAATATGGCATTGCTATATTTGCCTTTGTAGGAGATGAGATTTTTTTTACATCATCATGGTTTGTGATGACACCATCATTTTCAAATATCTCAATTTTGAGGCCACATAGCCAAGTAGTCGCAATATCAGATAATAGAGTTATTTAATAATGAACTTTCCAATTTATGTTTTTCGAGGATATTAGTTGATTATTAGTCTGGAGAGCTGTGCCTTACAAATCATAGTAGAAACAATCCCATGTACGAATCATTAATGGTTACTTTTCTTTAATAAATGATTATAGAAGAAATATTAGGTTTCGTTGGAAAAAATTATTTTTCTTCAATTTTAAGAAAACCAAAATCATTAGAAGTGAAACTCTGGAAGGAATAAATTTAATGTTTACCAAATAATATCTGTTTTATGATGTGGTTATCTTGAGAATCATTGAGATACTTTTCTAATTCTTTGCAGTTTAAATTTAATGGGCCATGAATCTGAGTTCAGAAATTTTGTGACTTACTCTGTTTGACCTTCCTATGAATCACTTGATCACACATATAGTTACAATCTTTGCATGTAATGTTTTCATTTTTTCCCACTAAATTATACAATGAAAAGGAGAATATTTAAAACTAAAATTATATATAAAAGAGACTAGATTAGCAAATGCCTTATTATGTGTTATGAGAATAAGAAAATGTATCAATAATCTCTTTTAATTTAATTCTTTTTTATTGAGTACTTACGATTGTTGAGGAAGATATGGCTCCTCCCCTGCTAACATTTACAAAGAAGAATCAACTTTGGAATTCTCACAGAGTTCATAATTTATCAAGAAAAACAAATCTATTTTTAACTAACTAGAAGTCAAATTGCACTACAGAAAAAGGGATAATCAAGTACTTTGAAGGGAAGAAAAAGCAGTAGTTCTGCCTCAGGAAATTAGAGAAGTCTTAAGAAGTGGTGGCCTTAAAAATGATTTCTGAAGGAAGAATAGGCATTTTTGAAACAGTTAAGGAGAGGGGCATTCTAAATATAACAAATTTCTAGAACTAAGGTATGAGGGTATAAAAGGATGTGATATGTTTGTAAGAATGACAAACTGTTATGCCTAGGGCAGTAGTTCTTAAACTTGAGTGTGCATGAGGATCACATGGCAGGCTTGTTAAACCCCAGATAGCTGATTCAGTAGGTGTGGGGTGGAGTCTAAGAATCTACATTTCTAACAAGTTCCCAGGTGATACTGATGTGACTGTTTTGGTTGGACAACCAGTGGATTAGATCAAAGCTGATATTATTTGGAGAATTTTGGAAGACCAGGTAAGAAAAAAAGATTGTAGCCAAATCATAAAGATACTGGGTATTGTGCTCAGGCATTTTTAGTTTGTTTTAGCTAATGGAGAAAAGCAAGGTTGACTCTGTATTTTATAATCTACAATAGATTGGAGCTGCAAAAGCCTGGAGGCCGTTGAAATGAAGCCTTCCTAATTGATAAAAAGGGATTAGATCAAGGATACACAGCTGACAGGGCCTCGTGACTTCTTGACTTTGGAAAATGGGAGGAAGAGAGTCAGCATTGGTGGCTTGCCTAGGGGTGTAGCCATTCACTGAGTTAGGAGCCCCCAAAGCAGGGGCACCTCTAGACTAGGGATGGGTTTATGGCAAGGGGAGGAGACTGAGAATGCTTTAGGATTGACTTCAATGCGCTGCAGCACACCCAAGAAAGGGGCCAAGGAGTTATTTAGAAATTTGTGTCTGGAATTCAGAAGAATTGGAAGGAGAGGTTTGATAGATATGCATGTTGGAAATAAGGGAAGTCAGGAGAGACGGTGAAATTTCCCAGGGAAATGTCGGGAGCAGGAAGAGCAGAGGACTACCTAAAAAGCATGGGGAAGAATCCAAGGTGGGTTGCAGAGCCTGGAACTCTCCAAAGGTTGATAAAATATATCTACACTTAACATTTTGAAACAAATTTTCCTGTGCTTGCGTGTGTGAGGAAAATCAGCCCTGAGCTAACATCCACACCAATCCTCCTCTTTTTTTTTTTTTGCTGAGGAAGACTGGCCCTGAGCTAACATCCGTGCCCATCTTCCTCCACTTTTTTTATATGGGACGCTGCCACAGCATGGCCTGAGAAGCAGTGCGTTGGTGTGCACCCGGGATCCGAACCCGGGCCACCAGCAGCAGAGCACCCACACTTAACCGCTACACCACGGGGCCGGCCCCTTCCTGTGCTTGCTATCCATAAAATTTGGGGAATTTTCCTGAAATCTGGCATCAGTATAGTTTTTTGCCCATTACCCTGTTAAATGCAAACATATTATTCCGAGTGTTTGTGGACTTGCTATAATGCATTCTGTTCAAAAACACAGGCGAATTTTTAAACGAGGTTAGAGAGGTTAAGAGGCAGTTCATGAGGGCTTTTTAAGCTACGCCAAGGCTTAAAACACTAAAAGGTTTTAAGCAGAGGATGACATCTTTTTTTAGATTTTTTTTTTTTTTATTTATTCATTTTTTTCCCCCCAAAGCCGCAGTAGATAGTTGTATGTCATAGGTTCACATCCCTCTAGTTGCTGTACGTGGGACTCGGCCTCGCGTTGGACGGAGAAGTGGTGCCTCGGGGTGCGCCCGGGATCCGAACCCGGGCCGCCAGCATCAGAGCGCGCGCACTTAACCGCTAAGCCACAGAGCCGGCCCAGGATGACATCTTAAAACATTTATTTGACAAGATCACTTTGGCCCAAGAAGAGGAGAATGGATCTGGGAATGTCCAATTGGATACAGAGAGATACACCTGGCCTAGACTACATTGATGGAAGGAGCGACAGGAAGAGAATGAATTGAAGAGGTACTAGAGATGTGTAACTGACCACCTAGCTTTTGAATGCATTTGAGTTGTGAAAAAAGTGAGACGTTAGGAACAGCCTCTCAGTTTCTCATTTGAGGTATCAGATGGAGAGCACCACCACTGAAAGAAAACACGAGAAAGAAAAAGGTCTGGTCCTTTGAGGTGGGTATAGGGACAGAACTGACAATTAATGTGAAATGTTCGATCTGTCTTCTGAACCTCATTTGAAAGAAATGTTTCAGGCACTACACGCTTATCCAGGAATGGTATGGATTTAAATATGTATTTTGATTTTCATTTATTTCAGATAGAAAGTAAAACTTTAAAAACTTACTTGACCTCTTTTACCTACTTCACTTTTCAAGAATTGTGGGGAGCATGGAGATTTTGATTAATTTGAGAGCTGTTGGGGCTAGTTTACATATCTATAGTATAAGAAAATTTAAAAAATGCTAAGACTAAGGCTAAAATCAAACTCTGGGATTTGTTAAGTTTTCTTGATGATTTGAAAATGTCCAAATGAATGAGCATCTGATCCCTTCAGGAAGCCTGATGATGATATGGGAGAATTATTCACTCAGAACGAAAGCTCCAGAATGCGTTAGGAGCAGTTGGAAGCAGATACAATTACATCAGGTGAAGTTCTTTTATGACTGCTGGAGTTGCTCCGAGGTGAAAGAGAAAATGCAGAAATTTGGGACTCCAGATGGTAGGAGATCTATTTTTAGGCCAATAGTATTTGGTTGGGGCACTTAATAGAATGAGTAGCAGAAATGTGTTGAAAAAGTAATTTATACCTGCATTTGAAAGAGTTCAGCATGGAGCAGATGGGAGCAGGTGCCATGGAAACAGCCTAGGTCAGCCAGCAAGTAGGAAAAAAAGGGAAAAGGGCAAATATTTTAGTGACAGGTTACTTTGAAATTTTAGTTTTCCCTAATCCTTGCTGAGATATTTATAAGTAAAAAGTAGGAGTAACCAATATATAGGAAGTTTTATTTTATGCTGGAAAAAGATAAATTCTGATATAAGTCAGTTATTTAGAATTTAAGATCATCTTCCCAAGGAGAATTTTTTTTTTTAAATGGTGGTTAGATTTTCAAGCCAGATAACAAAAAGCTCTTTTAACAACTGCTGATCTATTTTACTGTGAGACTGAAGTTAGGTTTCTGGAAGTAAGAGATTCTCGGGAAGACAATGAGGAGCAGGAGGACGAAGAAAAAAAAGGGCAAGTCTTTTTGCTTTCTCAAGTGCAATTTTCTTGAAACAGAAAAATTTTAGAATCATCTCAGCTTCTAGGGCCACTCACCATAGTCCATAGGAACAGTTTCAAAGATCCCCAAGACTGTGTGGCCCACCTAAGTCTGCCCTTCTCACCTATTCCAACAGGATTAGGCATGGCCTCTCTTTGTGCCTGTCCACAGTGCCCTCCTCCCCAACAAGAGAGAGCTGAGGCCCATCAGGGCACCATGATAGAGCTGAGAGCACATGGAATTTGAAATCAAAGATCTTGGTTCAGCTGTTGGATGTACTTTACACTAAATTTAGAATTTTGGTGCCATATCAAGCTCTCTGATTCTGTTTACACATTGAAAACTATGTTGTGAATAATTTTAACATCATAGGATTAGGGTGAAAACTTAATGAAAAAAATCGATGTAAAAGTGAATAGCAAGCTGGAAATGGCAGGGTGAAAACCTTAATGTCATTATCTAATTTTCTGTTAAGAAAAAAAAAGTTGATTGAACTAAATTACCTAAATGTCTGAATTTCTAAAGAGCGTCCTCTAAAGGCTACAAGGCATGGATTTGTTCGATTAAAAAAAAATAATTTAAAGCAGAATGAATATCTATTTAATGGAATTTTAGGAATAAAATTAAGTGAAGTGAAAAAAGAAGTCAGAGGAGAAGGTATTTTTAGCCATTGGGACCCTGCCAGGAAGTATACCACTGTGGTTAGTAAATTTCTCCTTGCCTAAAATTGGACTGATTGTACCTGTTCCTTGCCTACCTGCCAACATTATGAGGAAAAGTTTGTAAATGTTTGTGAAAGTCCTTGGCACACTTAAGAGTAACTGTGCTATGTAATTCTTACTATTCAAGTTCATTTGACTTCAAATTTAAAATCAAATGTCTGAAAAGTCAGATTAAATATAAAATATTTTATTCTTCTTTAATATTAAATTTTACATTTTCTATTTGATAGTAAGCATTATTGCAAAGTGTTTCTGATGGTTTATCGCTTATTTGTATGATTTAGTACTTTAACCGGGGCAGGGTTGTCATCAAGCTGGGTAAGTACAAATTATGCTTCTGCTAAGGAGAGCACTTAAACTCCCATCCCATGGAACCATGGACACTTTATTTCCATTCTTCCTGCACTCCTTTCCTCATCTTAAGAAAGAAAGAAATAGAAAAATGATGGTATGCTTAGGAAAACCGGGTCTCTCGTGGGAAAACAGAAAATCGAAACTGGCTTGCAAGGTAATAGAACCAAAAACTGAAGGAGAAAGAGAGCGCAATTTTCCAAGATCACTAGAGGTCTGTTTTAAAGCTAAGTTGCAACAGGAAGGAAGCTGCGATTTCAAATAAGGCTTTAAAGTTAAGGATCCAATCCAAACTCTATTCCTGCGCAGCTCCTATTGTGATGGTAATGACATGATGCGTGGGAAGTAGTGGTTTTACTTGGAACGGAGAGAGAAAGAAACTTGCCATGATTGATGTACCATATGAGGGTCAAACCACAAAATCACTAACTTGCTGAATGTCCCACTAAGTGAAATTGGGTTGCTTATTTTCCTAAGAATTCCAAGTTTTGTACACATGTATGTGTTTGTGGGACTATTTCATAAATCGAATGCATTTTCTTTGGAAGGAGGAGTGTTATAGTTAACATTAGAGTCACTTTCTATAAGAGTTTATGATGGGTTACTAAACCTAATTAGAATTGTCCACTCACCAGTGCAATGGAAGACCACCCAAGTGGTCTTCCGTGGTTTGCACTAAGTTTCCTACATTTTAGCAACAGACTATTGAAGGTAGCTAATGGAAGATTATATGTCACCAATCCAAGTGTTTCACAATTTGGCTTGGGATCCAAAAGAAATAAATTTGAGGCCCCATTATTTTGAGAGAATTTATAAGACATTACTAGAACCATCGAGAGGATTAAATGTCTTTTTCATGTTTCATATTCATTTTAACCTTTCTAAGCAAATTAAAGTGTATGAACACATTTAAAGGTGAGCCACAGCAGTAGCGAGTACTTCAGAAGGATGTTCCCAGACATCCTTTCTGAGTGAAAAGAGGGAGAGCTGGTGGTTGAATAAAGAAGGTGCCAGCATTTTCCTAAAGAACCATCGCCACCAGCCTTGCTGCTCTCACTGGAATTAGGAGAGAGATGTAAACTCAGGTTTCTCAATCCAAGAGGGTTGAATTTCACCAGATATCTTAAAGTTCTGGTAAAATGAAAGAGCCTTCAAAGATGAAAAAAAAATCAACATTGCATTTTACTTTCTGGGGGAAATGGCTGGGCTTCAGTTGGTAAAGAAAAATTACTAAATATAAAATAGCTTGTCTTTCCAAAGAGGGACTTAAAATCAGATCTAAGTCTCTTTTAACTTTTTCCAAAATTCTTAGGAATCTACTTTTCCTCACCAGCTCCAAAAGAACAGTTCTTTCAGAATACACTAGTCCGGACTTTTCTGAAACACCATAAGAATTTCTTTCAAAATAATTTGAAACAGTTGGCCACCAATATAGTGAATTATAATGGAATAAAAAAGTAAGAGGTCTTTGAAAATCTAATATGTCTTTAATTGATTTTAATTTCTTTAGAGGCATGAAAAAAACACTTAATAGAGAGCCTGCTATTTAGTATTTAAGGAAACAAAGCAATCATCTTGAACTTTTCAATTTCCTGTTAATACATTTGAATTTTCAAAAACTTGAAAAATGCTTAACAGTTTAGATCATCTTTCTTAACCAGAGTTCCTCATATGAATCACAGAACACAGAAACTGAGGTTAGGGACAATTTTCTCAATTCTGTCAAGGATGGTACATACTAATACTGTTCTCCATCACAGAAGAGATGTTAATTTATTACATAAAAATGTATAATTTACAGGCCTTAATGTATAATTTTCTCCTGGAGTTATATATATATATATTTTTTTTTAAGATTTTATTTATTCAGTTTTTTTCCCCCCAAAGCCCCAGTAGATAGTTGTATGTCATAGGTTCACATCCTTCTAGTTGCTGTATGTGGGACTCGGCCTCGCGTTGGATGGAGAAGCGGCGCCTCGGGGCGCTCCCGGGATCCGAACCCGGGCCGCCAGCACCAGAGCGCGCACACTTAACCGCCAAGCCACGGAGCCGGCCCTCCTGGAGTTATATTTTAACTGGCTTTCTCATTGTGCTCTCCCATTGCACTATTTTAAAAATGACATGCCATCATGATATATTGAGAGCCCATTATTATTTAATATGAATCTCTCCTCTCTGCCTTCTTATAGGAAAACATTCAAGCTCCATCTCTAGAACCTATGTCAGAAGAAAGGAGTGATGTGTTGGGAGGGCTTCAGTCACTGTACCCCCCCTACACACTTCTCCCACCTCTAATGACTTTCATTAGCCCTCTTCCCTCCTCCCTGAACAATTTAAAAATATTAAGAATCTTTCCTATGAACAACTGTTAGGGTCTCTCTCATGTAAAGTTCCGGTGGTCCACAGGTCAATGCCAATGACCAGATAATTTCAACTCAAGCAATGGGCTTTGCCAAGTTGCAAACTGAGGTCCCATCTCTCCTATAATCAGCAAATTGTGAGAACAAATGGTTCATTAGTCACTGATTTCCTGACACCATAGAATTAAGTCAGTCCAGTAACAAATAATTCACTGTTGTCCATACTTTTAAAATGTTAACAGTCAGTTAACCACAAGAGAAAACTTCCACACTACTGACAGATTGTATGCTTATAAAACTTGATAATTCCTGATTCCTATAAAACTTGATGAATGTCAGTCTTGGGCATTAGAGTTCTTTTTTGGAAAGAAAGCTAAGGAAACTGTAACTTGCAATATGTATAATAAGAAGTCTGTTGGTCCTTGAACTAGTGATCCAATAAAACATATTTGTTCAAGAAACAAAATGTGAAGAGGGAAAAATTGAAGAGGGAGAAATGAAGGATAAAGGAGATGGTATTTAAATTATAGAAATATTTTCATTTAAGATCTAATTGTGACTAGGTTTGTTCACAGATGAATAAAAATATTTTGTATGTAGTTGATTTGGGGATATACATCACAAAATAAAGTATTTTAAGGAAAATTCTAACTTGGCATCAATTTCTTAGAACCCTGGGCTGTAGACAAGATGGAGCAAAGCTACAGAGAGAGAGAGAGATGTGGAAAACAATTTCCTATGTGAAATCTGAAACAAGAGACAGACTATGAATCACACTTTTAAAATATCTCAGGAAATTTTTCCAAGAAAGTGTGGGTCCTCCTTGGAAAATTAACCTCTGGAGTCAATTTGAAAAGAATCAGCCAGGAAATCCAGAGGTTAGACTAAAATCCCATCCCCACGCCCATGCTGACTCTATTGGAAAAGCCTTGTGGACTTTCTAATACAATGGATTTCACACCCTTCCTTGTAATCACAAAAGGGTGAAATCTCAAAAACCTTGAAAGCTTGGTTCACCTGAGTTTATTGAAAGATTTGAGTCCTTCACAAAATTATCAAGGCTTCTCTTCCATCAGATTAAATAATAGGGTGAGGACCAATAATATGAATTCTTCAAAGTAAAGTTCTCTCTAGTCACAAAGGCAGAAATTTTACTATACTGTGAAAAGAGTTAGTTAAGGGAAAGACTCCTTAACTCCAGGTGACCTCTAAATGTCTGTGTACCTGTAGTTTCTTTTACGAAGATCTGTTGCTCTCCTACCAATGTAGTCCTGTATTCTGTGTGGGAATGAGATACTTGATAAATTCCACTCAGGGATCCAAGAAATGTTTGTGTAATTGGACTTTCTACTCTAGCCAAAATTATACAGGCATGAGGAGAGAACTAATGGGGGGCTCCAGACAAATGACTTGACTTTCTAAGAACCAATGTAAAATAACTCATCCTTTCTATTAGGGAACCAGCCAGGCTAAGAAAAAGCTGTGACTGACTTCATATCATTAGGAGGTCAAAAGAGAAAAGCTTTAAAGGAGGCAGTAAAAGGAAGAGATTATTCAAGATGCAAACAAATAATAGGATGATCAAACACTACTTCAATTCCACTCTCATTTTACATAGAAATGCATAGTTGAAAATTTAAGTGGACATGAATTCAAAAATTAGTCTCATAAGCTTGTTTTATGTCTCATTTCTTTCAAAAGACTTTGGCAAAAAACTAATCTGATAAGAGTGCCACATCAGATGTTAACCTAAGGTCATTGTTATCTGCAATTCACAGGTATTTGGCAGATGCATTTATAACTTCAGAAAACATATACAGGAATAAATATTTTAAACTAAGATTGGTGCTATGAAAAACAGATGACATGGCTCCACCCAAGTGTATGACTATCTAATTTCTATAGTTTATCATGTAGATTCATATTCAGTCTTTAATTAAAATGGATTTATATCAGAAAAAGAGTTTTCAAGTCAGAGTCACAGAGCTGAAAGCAACTTTGAAGATTATGAAATAACTCCAGCCTTAGAAAGAATACCATTTGATCTCATATGATTTCTTTTCTCGCAAAGGCCACTTTGAAGGGATTAATATTTTAAGTAGCACAGGTGCTCAATCGATGGAAATTATTTATGCAAAGTGTTAATTTGTAGATTTCCTTATCCATCACTGCAAGAATAGGTCAATAGAACATGACAGAAGGCAGACATTTGTTCTTTGACCTTCAATTTACTAGAATCTTCAAGTTGATGAAATGAGAACAGCCAAGAAGTGATGATTTTGATTTCCTTTTCATTGAGAGAACTTGGAATAAGGGTGGGAGCCTGAAATGTAACAGAAACAATGAGGAATGTTTGGAAAAAATTATTCCTAAAAATTAATTATCAATTTTAAAAATAGAATCCGGATTGTGGGTATATTACTGGAGAAAATGTACATATATAACAATATAACAGTTTACTTTGCATATTCCTATATGCCATTCAAAGAATCTTTAATAATTTCCTGTTTTTTACAGAAAATCTGTTAACAAAATATAATTATGTTACCTGGTGCTAGATTATTTAACACTTTATAGGAATTTGCTTAAAATGATTAAATGTTTGATTTACAAATTACTAACAATAACCCCCAAAATGTGAATGAATAAGCAAGACCTTTTCTTGCCTAATTTTATTCAAAAGCCTTAAAACTTAAATATCTAGAGTCTAATATTTTTTGCCTTTTAAAATGAAGAGTTCAGAATTCCACTCCTATCTATCACAGATTGGTTTGTATCAGACACCAGCCCTCCTGCTGAGAACAACTAGAAAAACTGGATGAAATATTTAAAAATATATGATTGAAACATCATTGGGCTCAAGGCAAGAAGACTTGAGGAAGCATGACCCTGGGGAGAAGGGGAAGATGGGGAGGTGAGCCCAACAGTCAGGCTTGCTTTCTTTCGCCATTGAGGCATTTGCTGATTCTCAAGTGACAGGCTAAGAAACAGAAAAACATAACAGAAGCATTCGAAGTCTCATTAGTATGGAAGTCAAAATAGGAGTTCAGGGCCCACTAAAGAGTAGGTGCTCTGGTGATTTTCCCAGGCTTTCGTTTTGGACGCCCTAGGAGTAAGGAGTAACTTAAAAGTGCACATGGTGCATTCACCAAACTGGACCACATGCCCAACCATAAAACAAGGCTCAATGAATTTTAAAGGATTCATATAAGATAGTGTATCCACAATTAGACATCAATAGAAATAAAATATCTAAGAAAACATCAAACATTGAAAATTAAACAACACAGTTCTAAATAATCCATGGGAAAAATAATAAATAACAAGATAATTTAGAAATATTTTGAACTGAATGATAATGAAAACATATCAAAGTTTGTGGAATGCACATAAAGCAGTGCTAAGAGGGATTTTTTTTTTTTTTGCTTTTTTATTGCTTTTAATTGCTTTAAATGTTTATGTTAGGAAAAAAGAAAAGTCTAAAATCAATGACCTAAAGTTTCACTTTAAGAAGCTAGAAAAAGAAGATCAAAGTAAAGCCAAAGGAAGTCGAAGAAAGGATAACAGTAAAGATAAGAAATAGAAAATAGGACCAGAATATCCAAAGCAATCTTGAAAAGAAGAATAAAGTTGGAGGATTTACATTATTTGATTTCAAGGTTTATTATAAAGCTATAGTAATCAAGACTGAGCGGCAATGACATAATGATTGATAAATTCATCAAGAAACAGACTAGATAGTTCAGGAAATATAACCATTCTTAAATGGTCACTTGATTTTTGATAATGACAGCAGGGCAATTTGAGGGGGAAAGGAAAACTTTTTCAACAAACGGTGTGAGAATAAGTGGATATGCATATGAAAAAATTCAGCTTTAATTTCTATCTCATACCATATACAAAAATAATTTAAGATGGATCATAGACCTAAACACAAAAGTTAAAACTATATGCTTTTAAAGGAAAACATAAGAAAATATTTTGGTCACTTAGAAGTAGGCAAATATTTCTCAGGTCACAGAAAATAATATCCACAAAAAAATGATAAATTAGGCTTCCTCAAAATTAAAATGTTCTGCTATCAAAAGACACCATAAAAAATGAATAAGCAGGCGATAGAGTGGAGAGAATACTTGCACCATATACGCCAAAGAAAGGACTGGCATCCAGGATTATATAACCCAATAATAAAAAGACAAATATGCCAATCAAAAAGATGGGACATACATTTATTATTGAACCCAATAATAAAAAGACAAATATGTCAATCAAAAAAATGGGCCAGGGCCAGCCCTGTGGCTTAGCGGTTAAGTGCGGGCGCTCCGCTGCTGGCGGCCCGGGTTCGGATCCCAGGCGTGAACCTACGCACCGCTTCTCCCGCCATGCTGAGGCCACGTCCCACATACAGCAACTAGAAGGATGTTCAGCTATGACATACAACTATCTACTGGGGCTTTGGGGGAAAAATAAATAAATAAAATTATAAAAAAAAAAAAATGGGCCAATGATTTAGACATACATTTAACAAAAGAAGAACATAAACGGCCAATAAGCAAAAGTACTCAACATCACTGATCATTAAGGAAAAGCAAATTAAAACCATGAGATACTACAACTTATCCACCAGAATGGCTAAAAATAAGGGGAGTGACAACACTAAATGCTGGTGAGGCTACAGTGACTGGAACTCTTAAACATTCTTGATGGGGATGTAAAATGGTACAACAATTTTTGAAAAATTCTGGCAGATTTTTATAAAAGTAAACATACATAATTCCACTCCTAGGTATTTTGCTCACGAACAATGAAAATATATGTTTACAAAAAAACTTGTACAAGAATATTCATAACAGCTATATTTTTAATAGCCAAAAACTAGAAACAACTCAAGTGTCCATCAACAGGAGAACAAATAAGACTATGGTATATTCATATAATGGAGTATCAATGAACAATAAAAAGGAAAGAACACACACACAAACATGGATGAGTCTCCAAAACAGTATGCTGAGTGAAAGAAGCCTTACATAAAAAGATATAAAATTCTAAAACAGACAAAACTAATCTATGGTGGAAAAGTCAGAACAGTGGTTGACTCTGGGAGGGACGGTTGACTAAGAATGGGCATGAGGGAACTTTCTTTGGATTACACAAGTGTATGAATTTGTCAAAACTCAGTGAATTTATATATCATATTTAGCATTTAATTATATGCAAATTTTACATCAAAAGAAAATATAAATCATAAAGAAAGAACTCTATTTAATAATATACATACCAAAATATTTGGAAGAAAGTATGCTGATGTGTGCAATTTATTTTTTCTTTTTCATTTTTTACCTTTATTTGCAATTTACTTTTTTTTTTTTAAAGATTTTATTTATTTATTTTTTTTCCCCAAAGCCCCAGTAGATAGTTGCATGCCATAGCTGCACATCCTTCTAGTTGCTGTATGTGGGATGCGGCCCCAGCATGGCTGGAGAAGCAGTGCATTGGTGCGCGCCCGGGATCCAAACCCGGGCCGCCAGCAGCGGAGCGCGCGCACTTAACTGCCAAGCCACGGGGCTGGCCCGCAATTTACTTTTAAGAGCACCAAAAAAAAAAAAAAGACATGGATTAGTGGATAGATAGAGGGATGTAGATGAATAGAAATGTGATAGTGATAAAGCAATTATAGTAAAATATTAATGGTAGAATCTACATGGTATGTATATAAGTTTGCAGTATAAAATTCTTTCAACTTTGCTGGAAGTTGACAAAATTTTATAATAAAATGTTGGAAAAGTAAAGGCAAAATAAAGTAATTTTCACAAACGCATACACACTTGGGAATTCACCATGAACAAACTTCACTAATAAATTAGTAAAGGGAATTTTGAGAAGAAAAATGATCCAAGTTGGAAGCATGGAAATCCAGGAAGGAAAGAAGTATAGCAGAAAAGGTCAATATTTGGGTAAATCTAAATTATCATTGACTAAGAAAACAATATATACTATATAGAATTAAAATACGTGAAACAACAGTGTTAAAGGCAGAACTGGAGTGAGTGGAGTTAAAATGTTCTAAGATTCTTTTATATATTTGGGAACAGCACCAATTTATATTGGACTAAGTCTAAGTTACATTTCATAACATCTAGGGTAAACATTGTATTAGTTTCCTAGGACTGCCATAACAAATTACCACAAACTGGGTGGCTTAAAACAACAGAAATTTATTCTCTCACAGTTCTTGGAGCTGGAAGACACAAATAAGGTGTTGGCAGGCCATGTTCCCTTTGAAGGCTCTAGGGAGGAATCCTTGCCTCTTGCGGCTTCCAGTGGCTTGTGGCAAACCTTGATGTTCCTGATGTAGCTGTATCACTCCAATCTTTGCCTCCATCATCAAATATGTTCTCCCCTTGTGTCTCTCTGTGAGACTCTTTCTCTCCTCCTCTTCCTATAAGAACACCAACCTTTGATTGTAGGGCCCACCCTGATCCAGTATGAATGCATGTTAACTAATTACAATTTTGAAGACAGTGTTTTCAAAGAGGGTCACATTCTGAAGTTCCGGGTAGACATGAATTTGGGGGAGACATTATCCAACCCACTTCAAGCATTAAAAGAAAAGGAAAAGAATACATAATAAATAAGCTAATAAAGCAGGAAATGTAAAATATAAAATACTTGTTAATCCAAGAAGTAAAGAGAGGAGACTAAAAGAAACATTGAACAAATGGATAAATAAGAAACAAATAGTAAGAAAGGGGATTTAAACTCAAATAAGATCAGCAATTACATCACATGGAAATTGACTAAACACTCCCATTTGAAATACAAAGATTCTTAAACTATAGGAAAAACACAATTACATGTAGAATTAAATTACATGAAACAACAGTATTAAGGGTAGAACTACGGTCAGTGGAGTTAAGTGAAATGTAAGAATACAGAATGTTCAAAGGTAAAAGGATACACAACATATCATGTAAACACTAATCAGAAGAAAGCTGATGTTGCTATACTAATATCAGACAAAATAGCCTTTAAGACAAGAAGTATTATTAGAGATAGAGATTTATTTCAGAATGATGAAAGGATCAAGTCACCAGGAAGATATAACAATTCTAAATGCATAGGCATATAATAACATAACCTCAAATATATAAAGTAAAATTTAAATAATTTTTAGGACTTATAGAGAAATTAACAATCTATACATCTCAGTAACTGATAGGAAAAAAAAGACAACAATCAGTAAAGATATAGAGGATCTGAAGAACAACAAACAAACAAATTGACATTTATAGAACACTGCAACCAATGGTTGCATTATACTTATTCTTTTCAACTACACTTGGAACCTTCACCAAAATCAACCAATTGCAAGGCCACAGCAGTGGTCAAAAGATTTCAAAGTACTGAACTCATCTATGAAATGTTCTCTGAATACAGTGAAATTAAATGAGATGTCAATATAAAAAGGTAACTAGAAAATCCCTAACGTTTGGAAATTAAACAATAGAATTATAAATAATCCATGATTTAAAAAAGAAATCCAAGTAGAAGTTAAGTAATATTTTGAAATGAGGTGAATGATAATGCAACCATGACATAAAATTTGTGGAATACAGCTAAAGTGTACTTAGAAGGACATGTATACTTTACTTACTGGCATATATTGGTCAATTTAAAAAACTGAAATCAATAAAGAAGAAAGGAGAAAGAAAGGAAGAAAAAATAGAAGGAAGAAAGAAGCAGAAATTAATAAACTAGAAAACAAATATTCAATGGAGAAGAATACCAAAAGGCTAGCAAATTAATAAAATTTATAAAGCTTTGGCAAGATTGAGAATAAAATACAAATTACTGTCAGAGATTAAAAAAAGGAGACATTACTAGATCCTACTGACATTATAAAGATGAGAGGATATTACTTTTTTTGCCAATAAATTTTAAAAGTTAAAAAAATGGATAAATTCCTAGAAAGACATAAGTCTGTGAAATTGTCACAAAAAGAAAATCTCTATAATTCTATATCTAATAAATAAATTGAATCTGTAATTTAAAACTTTCCTACAAAGAAATTCAAGGTCCAGAGGGCATTATCAGTGAATTTATCCAAATTTTACAAAAACAGGAAATAATAAAAAGAACACTTCCAATTCATTTTATAAGGCCAACATGACCTCCATACAAACACTTAAAAGGACATTTACAAGAGAGAAAAATGCAGGCCACTGTCTATTATGAATAAAGTTGCAAAATCTCACTAAAAATATTAGTAAAGTGAATCTTACTATACATAAAAAAGGAAATAGATCATGACTCAGAAGTTACTCCAGCAATATAATGTTTATTTAACATATAGTCAATTGATGTACTTAGTACATTTAGAATATAAAAGAGAAGAATCATGTGATCATCTCTGTATTTCAAAATTAACCTTTCATGATTTAATTGAAAAAATTTCTTAGCAAACTAGAAACATAAGGGAACTTCTGTAATTGATTTTTTTTAAAAATCTACAAAAATCCTACAGCAAATATCAAACTTAATGGTAAAATATTCAAAGTTTTCCCCCGGGAGCAAGCATAGAACAAGGATGCTCCCATCACCACTTGTATTCAACATTTTTCTAAATAGCCTAGTTAGTGCAAGAAGGCAAGACAAAGAAATAAAAGGGATAAGAATTGGAAAGGAAGAAATAAGATTATTATTTGTAGACAACTTGAATATAGAAAATATTAGATAAATTATTTTATTTGGTAAGCGAATGCTGCAAGCTTGCTGGACACAACATTCAAAAACTAATAGTATTTTTAAATAAACCATTCCTAAATAAACAATTAGAAAATGTAATTTAAAGACAAAATTAACACTTGGCACCACTAAATATCAAATATTAGGAATAAATTTAACAAAAGATATTAAAAACCTCCATGTAGGAAACCACAAAACATTATTGAGAGACAGAAAAAGAATACCTAAGTAAATGGAATAAATGTACTCTTCATGAATCAGAAGAGCTGTTATTTTAAAGATGCCAACTGTCCCCAAATTGATCCATAGATTCAATGCAATCTCAATCAAAATCTCAGCAGCTTTTTATTTCAATGAAAATTGACAAATTAATTCTAATATTTATATAGAAATGCAGTATACTGGCAAATAGCTGACCAAAATTAGCCCAAGATTAGCCCACATATTCTAGAAGAATAAAGTTAAAGGACTTACACTAACATATATTAAAAATTAATACAAAGGAATAATAATTAAAATGGTGTGGTAATGGTGCAAGGTTAGACAGACCGATAGAACAGAATAGAGAATCTAGGAGACCTACTCATATATGGATTCCTGATTTATAATAAAGGCGGCATTTCAGAGTGAAAAAATGGTCTTTTCAAGAAATGATACTTGGTCAATTGGATTTCCGAATGGAAAGACAAAGTTATTCTTGATCACTACCTCACACTATAAAAAAAATCAATTATAATTAGGTTGCTCATCAAAATGTGAAGGCTAAAACAATGTAGCTTCTAGACAATAACATAAGAGATTATTTTACAATCTAAGGACAGCAAAGACTTCTTAAATAGAATATAAAAAGCAGAACATAAAAGAAAAGATTGATAAGTTAGACTGTAAAAACTACTATTAATAAGAATTATTGTTTACCAAAAAACTCTTAAGAGAGTGAAAAGGCAAGTCACAAATGGCTAGAAAATATCTGCAATGTGTATATACAATAACAGACTCATACTTGGTGTATATGAAGAACTACAAATCCATAAGAAAAATACAGACAACCCAATTTTAAATGCACTAAGTAATGAACAACACTATTTTTTCTAAGGCACTGAGGAGGAATGGGAATATTCTCTTCACAAAAGAGGATATTTAGTTGGCTAATAAATATCTTAAAAAGTGCTCAACCTCAAACATAGGGAAATGGAAAATAAAACGATTAAGATGCCACTACATCGCCATTAGAATGGTTAAAATTTTAAAAATTAACAATCCAAGATGTTGAGGAGGATAGAACAATGAGAATTCTCATAAACTGCTGTTTGGAGTGTAAATTGTTGCAACTACTTGGAAAATTTAAAGTATGTACTAATGTTAAATATGAACATGACCCAGCAATTCCATCTATAGATATATACCCAACAGAAATGCCTTAAACATGCACCAAAAAATCATGTAGAAGAACGCTCTCAAGAGAACTATTTGTAACAGCTGAAAGCTAGAAAAAAATGTACTGTTCATGAAAAAGTAGAATGGATAAATAAGCTGTGGAATTCATATAATGAAATACATACTTGACAACAATGAAAACCAATAAATTACCACCACACCTAACAACGTGCATGAATTTCCCAGACATAATGTTGAGGGAAAATGTCAGATACAAAAAAATACACAAGAATGATTCCATTTATATAAATGTCTAAAAGAGGAAGAACTAATTTATGGTGTTAGAACTACAGATAACTGTTGTTTGGGGGAGGAGAGGGTATAGTGATGGGGAGAGTTTCGTCGATGATGGTAGTGTTTCGTGTCTTGTTCTGGGCGGTGCTTACTCAGCTATGATCACTTTGTGAAAATTCACAAGCTGCACACACTGAGTTTATACTTTTCTGAGTATATTTCACACTTAAAAATTTACTTAACAAATAAAAATTAAATCTATAAACAATGCATTTATTTTTATACTTTTTAACAACTTTCCCGAGTTATTAAACTGGTTTGAGAAAAATAGACCTGTTTTTTTTTTCTTTTATCCGTTATTTAAAAAGCTGCTTTCAGTCTTAAAGCAAATATATCTTCCTTGAAATTTGAAAATGAAAGTTAACATCATTTGCACAGTTGTTGAGGAATCACTTAATCCAACTAAAAATGCAATGAAGGCCTCTCATTTGGTTTCACTTTCCCATCTTGAATTAATATAACTGCCGTGGTTTACCCCTGTTAGCTGTTCACTATTCTCCCAATTCTAGTTCTGCAGCCCAGTTAGACGTTTTCTTTTTAGTTGAAGCTTAGACCCTGACTCATCCTATGTAGACTAACCCTTCTATTCAAAATCCTTAAAAAGGATGCTGGGAAGTGATGATTTTGCCCTGGGTTTTTTTGTGTTTATTTCTTAGGTGCATAGAAGACAGTCTAGTGGTGAGAAGCGATGGTTGATTATTAAAGAAGTTTATGGGCTTATCTAGTCCACTATCAAAGACTAAATATACCTAATTAATATGTAAAATACATTGTATTGTAGTAAAATAATATAGCCTGTACAATTATTCTCTACAACTGCAGTTCTCAAACTTTTTGGTCTCAGAACCTCTTTACATTCTTAAAAATTATAGAGGACCCTTGGAGCTTTGGTTTATATCTATCAATATTTACCAAATTAGAAAGTGAGAAATTTTAAAAAAATATATAAATTATTTTTAACATAATATACTCATTACATCTTAACATATACAACAGATTTTGATGGAAAACGATTATGTTTTCCAAAACAAAAACTAAGTGAAAAAGTAGCATTGTTTTACATTTTTGCAAATTTTTCTAATGTCTGACTCAATAGAAGAGAGCTGGATTCTTATCTCTGCTTCTGCACTCAATCTGTTGAAATGTAATATGTCATGAAGTTTTTGGAAAACTTCACTGTATCCACACAAGAGAGTGAGAGTGAAAACAGCAAATAACATCACATATTATTATGAAAATACGTTTGGCCTCGAGGACCCCCTGAAAGGATCTTGGGGACCTCCCAGGATCCCCAAACCACTTGACATAGGAAATTTGTAAGATTTCTTTTTTGTCTGCTATTTTCAGTCAATTTTTGTAAATGTTCCACATGCTTTTGAAAAAAAAAGATGTAGGAAATTATACCTGTAATGTAATTAATATAAGTATAATATCAATTGCTTAAATATAATATGAAAAATATGAACACTTTCATAGATTATAAATATAAATCAAGGGCCGGCCCCATGGCTTAGCGGTTAAGTGTGCGTGCTTCGCTACTGGCAGCCTGGGTTCGGATCCCGGGCGCGCACCGACTCACCGCTTCTCCGGCCATGCTGAGGCAGCGTCCCACATACAGCAACTAGAAGGATGTGCAGCTATGGCATACAACTATCTACTGGGGGGGGGGGGAGAAGGACGATTGGCAATAGATGTTAGCTCAGAGCCGGTCTTCCTCAGCAAAAAGAGGAGGATTAGCACGGATGTTAGCTCAGGGCTGATCTTCCTCACAAAAAATATATATATATATATAAATCAAGGGTCAGCAAACTATGGCCTGTTTTTGTATGGCACTTGAGCTAATTACAGTTTTTATATTTCTAAAGGATTGTTAAAACACACACTCACACACACACACACACAAGAATATTCAACAGGGACCATACATGGCATGCAAAGCCTAAAATGTTTTTCTATCTGGCTCTTTACAGAAAGAGTTTGCTGACCACTAAACAAACTACCCATTGTACTACTCATTTTAGATATAACCATATGTATTTTTTTTCTGCTTGGCAAGTAAAAAAATTCAAGTTTGTTGAAAGCATCTTGGTATGAATATGAGCTTTACGGCATTTTAAAAAGTTTTGTTTCATATGTTTTGACAAGTAGAGTTTTCTCCACTTTTAATTTATCCTTGAATTTTATTTGTTGTTTTCAATATTGCCATTTAATTTTTTTATACTCCTAAGTTGTTTTTAATGTGCCTCCTGTAAAATATATGTTGTTGGATTGTGTATTTTTAATATAATCTGAGAGTATTTGACTTTAAGTAGGTTAATTTGGTTCATTCACATTTGTTGCATAAATAATACTTGCTCTTCAGTCATCTCAGCATCTCATACTATTTTTTTAAAATTTATTTTCTAACTTTGACCATCTGCAATGCACGTTCTTTGATTTTCTTAATCTACTAGTAATTTTTAAGGCATATGGCCATTGTAATACAATTAGTGGTTGCTAATATCCATGCAAATATTTGAAGCAACAATGTGAAGAATGAAACTATCTATTCAAGAAACTCAAGTAAATGAGAAATAAAAATGGCAATAGCTCCTGTTTATTGTGTCAGGGTCTGTGCAAAGCATTTGCATAAATCAGCTCATTTAATCCTCACAAAAGTCCTACGAGTAGGTTCCTCTTAAAGATGAGAGCTCATGGGGCTTAAATAAGTTGTCCCTAGTCGTCCTTCCAGTGAGTGGCAGACATGGAAGTCAAACTGTCACCTGGCTGAGTGTAAAGCCCCCTCATTAACCACCCTACTATACTGGAGCCCTCGCTAAGCTGGGCAGTCTATCCCAAAGAGCCCAGGGGGCAGGCTCTTCTCTTGCTGCAGTCTTTTCTCCCATTCTGCCCACTCTATAAGGAGCTGTGGTGGACCGTGTCTGCAAAATCCATTGCTCCCATGGAAGTACAACACTATATGTGTTGAACTATATGTTCACTAAAGTCCCCAGAGAACTTGGGAGAAAGCTCTAAGGTGTAGGTCTGATGGGGGCCAGAAAGGGTGGTTATTCTGAGCTCTCAACTCACAATTGTCCTTTAGACTCCAAATTCAAGCTACATACTTGCGTGGTCCTTGATACCTTATTTGTCCATTTTTCCTCTTAGAACTAAGATATTCAAATTTGCAATATATACCTATGTCCAAGGTGTCTGTTTCTTAGTTTTTCATTGGTTTTATATATATGGTTTTCCTGTCTTTGTCTTTTAGACTGTAACCTCCTTAGAACTCAGATTGGCCTTAAGAAAAAAAAATCCCTTTGAGAACAAGATGGTTGCAGAAGTCCATTCTTATGATAAATAAAGAGAAGGAAAGAGGGAGAGGGAGAGAGAGAGGGAAGAAGGGAAGAAGGGAAGAAGGAAAAAATTGTGTATGGAATTATTCAGGGCAGAACTTTCACCTGTTATTTAAGGTCATCCACCCTCTAGCTTTCTTATCTCAACTCTCTGGTCTCCTGATCGCTTCTGAAAAGAAGAGAGTGTGGTCCCTTGAATCAAAGAGCTCTGCCTTCTGGGACATCTCTCCTGTCTCTGGCTGTAATGTTCTGTCTTTCCCTGCCTGCAGAGGTCAAACTTGGTGTATACAGAGTCACTCCTCCATCTCTAATCGACCAGGAATTATTTCCCACTCTCAGAATCACTCTGCACAGCACTGGGCCATCACTACCCATCAGAGTTGGCCTGTGAGTTGGAGCAGAGACACCATGGCGGGCTTTCCATCTCAGTCAAGACATCACTATCCCAGGAATCCTTCCCCTCCTCTGGGTTTCCCTTATGGCTTTAATATATTACACACTTTGGGGAGGTGGCCCATGATTCCCCCTGTGTATTTGACTAAAGCAGACTATGGCTGGAGTGGGGTTGAAGTGCAAGCATCACGTGGAAGTAGCTCCTCAGATACAGTTAATTAAACATTTAAATAGCCTAAGTATTTGTGCCTTGGTTCTTTCCACAAAGGATTCAAGGACTCTGGTTAATTATTTCTAATAAAGCTTTGGAAACTAGCATAATATTTCCCCCAAATGGGCATAAATATAATTAAGAGAGTAAAATTCACTAATAAAGATAACATTGATAACCCTGACATATTTCACATTGAACACTCCATGTGGTTTTGGGGTTACAAATCTCAAGAGCCCAGGAATAAGAGCTCCTAGATTTTCAGAGTCAGTAGGCAAGCATCACACTAGGCATGATCTGATGTGGGTATCCAATATTTAGGGTGTGGAAATGAGCCCGAAGCCTTAGGAACTGCTTTTCTCTAGCTGTGTGACTTTCGGCGAGTCATTTAATCTTTCTCCCTTAGAATTTTCTTTTCTGTAAAATGAGGGAGATATTCGAAGAAATCACTAAGAAATCTTCCTTTCTGTGATTTGACCCTTATAAATCCCACATTACAATTTAATCATATATCTGTTAAATTGATTGACATTCTTTAAAAAGATACTTGAAACTTTCTGAGCACCTCTTCCCTTCCCTTAATTTCCAACTCTGTAACAGCTTTAACTCTAAGAATAGAACATGGCATTGAAATGAGCTGTATACTTTTGTGTTTATGTGGAAAAATTCTTATAGTAGCTTTATTTGCCTGTGTGGCTAGATATTTAGCCCTTTAATTTCAATGCAGTAATTCATCCATATTATTTAAAGATGAAACAAATGTGTATCTGATTTTTTAATTACAGTCACAAGAGACACCATTCCAAGTGAGCTCTGCTTCCTACTGAGAGGCCATGTTCATTTTCCTTGCAAGATTATACATGAACAATTGTTACTGAAATAAGTGAAATCACAGAGTCCCTAAAAATAGATACAGGTTTATTTCTTTCTACTTGCATTTCATCTACACAGTAGCAATCCTTTCTTACAGGCATTAACTCAATGTGGTCTTCGATCCTTTGAAGAGATTCTTGATTTGGTTCTCCTTTCAAATTATTTCCTCAGGAGAAAAATACCAGAGATACCCGAAGTTGCAGAATTAACTCGAGCATAGTATCTCTCTTTCTTCTCCTGCAACTGCCATTTGCTAACTTCCCAATTAATTCTTCACACCCGCCCTCCACCCACCTACACCCTTGCATACGATCTGTCTTAGTCATTTGACACTATCTACTAGAATCAGTATAGTAGCACCTTGATTAATATTCACAGTAAGTGCTATTTCAAAGATCCTTAGTAGAATGTACTTATTTTCTTCCAGCAAATTTTCAGGTTGCTTAAGGTCAAGCCAACTTCAATGCAGAAGGAGGTATTTAACAAACATCTTATCCTAAGATATTTAACTAATCCTTTGCTTCGTCAAAGTTTGATTTAATTCCTCAATTAAATGTGGAAGGACCACATAGAAGGGGTCATTATTTAAAGATTACAAGATGAGTTGGTGAAAAAAATTGGGAGGGAGTTTATAATCTCTGACCCAGCAGCAAGGAAATTCTGAAATGTAGAAGTGCTTCTCCACGACAAAGGTCTAATTCTCCCTTAGTGAATGACAAAAGAAATTGAGAGGAACCTAATTTTTCTAGGGGGTCCCAGTTCCTACACTTCAACATATGGTATCACAAAAATGCACAAATAAATGTTTGAATACACACACATAAGTGCATACATAGCAATAACTCAAAACTACAGCAAGTGTGTCCACAGAATAACTCTATGTTTTGATATATTAGGCAGCAAGCATTTTAAAGACAGAGACTGCGCCTTACTTCTATCCCCGGCCTCTGTTGTGGTGTCTGTAAATGGTAGTCAACAAATACATGTTACTGACCACGTAAATAATAACAATAACTAAGCATTCTAATCACTTGCCATTATTTTACTTAATATAATACCCACTAAAATGCGGTAAGGTGATTATTTTTGGTACCCTTATTTTATAGAAAAGGACGCTGAGATTTAAAATAATAATGTACTTGTCTGTGATCCCCAGAGCCCATGATCACTTAGATCATTAAGTTTACCTTTTAAGGTGCTTTCATAAAAACTCTGGAAAACAAATTATTATTCACATTTTCCAAAAAATTTTCTTATAGCCATTGTAAATTGATGGCTTTTGCCATTCTCATTTTAAAGGTCTGGTTATAGAGGCAAAAGGATAACTAAATAAATTCTTCATACAACCAGCCAAGAATAGACAAAGAATATAATTTTATAAGTTTTGTCTCAATGCTCATCCCACAGGATTTGAATCGAAATAGTCCTTCCAGCCGTTATACTAAATATTTTATTAATAATTGCTGTAGGCTCAATTGGATCATTGGCCTTGTCAGATTTTCCAGGATCTTTTCTTTGCTGGCCCTCATTTTGAGCCTGGATCTCTGCTTAATACGATTTCAATTGATCGGGCTGTACTTTGTTGTCTTGTAGGAGGATCATGGAAAAGGCAAGTACAATATTTCACAGAGTGAGGCCTTACTGCCGCCTTCTCATCTTCTTTATTAGCCATCTTGTTATATTTCCTGTGCTGACAGTTGAAATCCAAAAGGATCAACCTTTACAAATTTATATTTACTGATCGTTCATCTCAGGAGTTTACAACACGGGTTATTCCTGAATAATTCAGTCTAAAAACCTGAGCAAAACTTGGGGGAAAATCCTTTCACTAGGGTGGTAAGCTGCCTGATTTAGTTACACATTGCATAAGAAAAACTAACCAAGTATCATTTATGATTTCTAAAAGTCATTTTGTTGTTGTTGTTGTTAGGAAGATCAGCCCTGAGCTAACATCTGCCAATCCTCCTCTTTTTTTGCTGAGGAAGACTGGCCCTGGGCTAACATCTGTGCCCATCTTCCTCCACTTTATATGGGACGCCACCACAGCATGGCTTGACAAGCAGTGCGTCGGTGCGCGCCTGGGATCCAAACCGGCGAACCCCAGGCCGCCACAGCAGAGCGTGTGCACTTAACCACTTGTGCCACTGGGCCGGCCCCTCTAAAAGTCATTTCTTTTCTTTACAGAAATAAAAAACTGACTGTAATGTATTCTTGTTGGGCATTGTGTAGACTTGTGTCATTAAAAAATGATACTTGGTTTGACTCATCTACAGAGATTATAAATCTCTGTAATTTATAAAATTACTCTTTAAATTTCTGGTCAGAAATTCATATATGTGAATGAAATGCATGCTGGCCTTTGAATTTTCTTTTCATTAAATATTTTTTCTGATTATAATTACATTCTCATTCTGGAAAATATGGAAAGTGCAAAAAAGAATAAAGATGTAGGAAAAGAAACAGGTGATAATTCTTTCAATTTGTTGGGTTATTTAAAATTAGATATCAGACTGCTTCAGTGGGAAGGGAGGAATTCTGGAAGTAAAGATATAGATACTGTTGTCGTCTGGAGAGGTGGAGGAACCACATAAATAAATGGAATTCAAAGAAGTATATATTACACATGAAATCAAGAATCAGAAGGGTGAGGGGAATAAGCGCCATTACATACAACAGAGTTATTTAGGGTTTTGCAGAATCCAGATCCCTGCTCTTAGCCACCAGCATCAACAGTGACGAGAGAGCTGGTCAGAACTAACGATGTTTTGGAAATGCCTAGCCTGGTATGGCACTTTGAAATCCACAAATTATCGTCTCATTTCATCCTCATGGCAATACCCTGAAATGGAATTTATTATCCCTCCTCTAGAGATAAGAACTCTGAGTCTCAGAGAGGTTAAATGGCTTTACCAAAGCCACAAGACTGATAACTGATAAAATCAGGACTACAAACCAGGTCTTCTGACGCCCAAACTCATGCTTATGTGTTAGATTTGGCTGCTGCTTTGTAATGATGATGATGACGATCACAATCATGATAATGCTAACATTTATTGACCTCTTATGTGCTTGGCACTGTTCTAAATGCTTTACATGCATTAACTCATTTAATAACGACGCAATAATCCCCAAAAAGTTCACAGTATAAAATTCTTTCTGCATTTACAAATATGTAATTCCCTTTGGCACTGTGCAAAGTTATCACCTTCACGGTTCTGGAATCCAGAGAATTTATGCTAGATTGTTTGCAATGCTAGACAGAAGTATGGAAGAAACAGATGGCCACCCTCAGGCCTAGAAAGGAGAAAATGGACCCTGACTAGGGAGAAAAATCAGTATTATTTCATATAATAAAAAAGGCTGATACTGTTTCCCTGACTCAAACACATTCTAAACAAAGTAAACCTAGGATTTTTCTCATCTTTTTCTAATTTGGCGCTATCATGAAGTAGAGTTGTCTTTTAATTTGATTATAGATAGAGTCAGTTTGCAAAGGATTAGTGATATTTCATTACTTTTAAATTCTGGCTCAGTTGTTTCTATGCAAAAGCATTTATCTGAGGAATAATATGTGAGTTTCATTTTGGTAAAAGACAGCAAAATTTATTTTTAATAACGGCTAATAGGTTGACATATAAAACGAAAACCTACTTTGTAAGATATGTGGAAATTTCTTCAAATTTTTTCCTTCTTTTGTTCCTGCCCCAGAGGTTCTTACATAGCTTTTAAAGGTGAGTTCGCCACCTGTGTTGGACACCTGTTGTGCCCCGCTTCACATCCATTCAGCTCACTTTTTCTCCAGTCCTTGCTACAGAAACCAGCTGTAAACAGGTATAACCTGACAGCACCAGGTCTCCACTGCACCACAAATCTCTCACTTTTTGCCCTGGGACTTTTTGATCACAGCTCAGACGCTTGTGGGAACCTGCCATTACCCAGATATGGGCAGCCTGGGTATGCAAAGGAGTCCACATTCTTGACCAGTAAGTAAAAAGGTGTGGATAAATGCTGTCCTCTTCTATCACTGAGGTGGGGAATTCTGAGGCAAATTCTGCAAGGCTTCTTCGAGGGTCCTGATGGAAGGGAGCCCCCTCTGCCCTCAGGGTGACCAAAAGGAGAGCACTCTTTTGCATCTGCTTGACCTCCTTCCCTGGTTCACTCTCCCCAGACCCTACTCCTGTTCCCTGGAATCACTCTCTAAAGTAAACTCCTGTACACAATCCCTGGCTCAAGCTCTGCTTTCTGGGGGAACCTGGACTAAGATAGCTGGTTTTGTAAGTGACCCTAGAAAGCAGACCCTCAGGATGGGATCTGGATTGGGATGTCTTCTCAGTTAGATGGGGATAAGGGCTGTATTGCTGATGTAGGCCTCCTAGCCTGGCCTACTCCTGGCCTGCAGTAGTGACACAATTCCTAGAGTCTCAGGGTGGTGGAAGGGGAGAAGGAACAGTTACCAGTGAAGCCTTGGCCTGTGGTACTTGAATGGTACTAGAACAGAGATTATCATGGGATTGTGGAGTTGGCTGGCTTCCATTAGTTTCTTTTAAAACCTTAAAAAATATAAATAAAATATACAAGATAGCCAATGATCAACTCAAAACATTCTATCAAATCAGAAGGCCTCCATGGTAGCATTTTAAGAGATCTTCATTTTGTAGCAGCAAGGCAGGCTCTGCTGAAAATCAGGCTGAGGATTTAATTATCAGGTTAGCAGAACAAAAAGGGGACTGAATATATCTCCTCAATAGGTCGCCTTTGCAAAATCAGGATTTAGGAGCCCTGAGGGGAAAAGAGTAGAACCCTAAGACCTAGGATAGAGACACTTGGGTGGATGAGCCTGAACAAATTGAACCTCCAGATTCCCATGTAACCTCTAGGCCAGCAGAGGCAGCTTATTTCCCCTTCCTAGAGAACAGCAGCCTTCTCTTTCCCAGCGACCCTGCAAAGACTCACGTGGGGCAGTTATTTGTCCTACTTAAAATCTCCTCATTCCTCTCTTTGGTTCTTATAGGTTGTAGCACAGCCCTAGCTGAGAAATGTAGCTCCTTCTCTGGGAATAACTTGCACATACACCCAGAGAATTGCAAGACCTAATTACTATTTAACGGTAGGAACCTGAGAAACACATATGGCAGTGGGTCTTTAGGGTGCTGAAATAGGGAGGGGTCAACTATAATCCTGGGTAGGGAAGAATTATGATATGGCGTACTCTCCTGTCACTTGGGCTTTAATATCCCAACAAAGACACCTGGTTGCTTCTAATACATAGTAGGAATGGCTTTTCAAAGCTTGGACACATTGATGGCTAGAGAAAATGAGGTAGAAATGGCAGAACTGTCATGTACATTATTGACACAAAGGGGTCAGAAGGCTCAGGGAGGGGGGAATATGAGAATGCAGTTGTTATGTGAGATAGAGAAGCCATGCTTGGGTTCTTTCAGAAGCTCAATGGTGTCTGTTTGTAGGCCAGGGTGATGGTAGGTGATACTGGGACCCTTGGTATTAATGAGTATGTCAGGATTCTGAAAGGCAGAGGCCAGTTGGTGACACGACCAAAAGAGGTAATATAGGCATAATCATCATAGTGGCCCCAAGACATTCATCTGTAGAATGGTGATAATTCTTGGACCATGGTGTTCTGAGAGGTAACATAGGTAAGAAGTTGACTAGCATTACTAGAAAAAAATTGAGAGTTAGAGGGCAGAGGGCTGATGTCATCCACTGCAATGGAAATGTATATTCTTCTGCTCAGTTTCCAAATGTAAGGCAGTTCACAGACCCAGAACCTTGGCTTAAGGGAAATTTAGGTCCCCTTGAGAATGGACGCTTCCATGATATCACAAGTGTATACAATAAATATAGCCCCAGTTTTTCCCAAAGGGACCTGTGTCCCAAGAATAAACAATTTGGGACTCAAGCAGTAGAAGAAGGATTTGTCCTTCTCACTATGACTCCTGTGACCCCTCCACCTGTGACCCACCTGTGGCATATGTGCTCCCATCTGTGCTACTTCAGGCTCTGTGGGGTGAGGGAGGAATACTTCCACCTGGGGATGCTGTAAGAGGTCGACTCACCTAAGGCTGTGACTGCTGCCTGGTCATTTTGGGCTCATCATGCCAACAGAGCAGCAGACCAAGAAAGGAACTGCCATATTGGAGGAGGTAAGTGGCCTCATTACCATGAACAGCGAGAGTTCCTATGACACAGTGAAGGTATGAAGCAGCTCATCTAGAACCCAGGGGGTTGCTGTAGCACCTCTTGCTGCTTCCAGGCCTCTTGATAATTGTAAATGGGCAACTGCAGCAAGCATGGTCAGGCAAGGTGACTGGTAAGGGACTAAGCCTTTTAGGCGTGAAGATCTGTGTCTCCCCATCCGGAAAGCAACCTAGATCAGCTGAACTGTGGGGGCAAGAATGAGGGAAACCTAGAATGAGCAGTAGTGTAGCGAGATTGTAAAGTTTCAGGGTTAGTTGTAGCAGATCAGATAGAGCGCGCAGCATTAACCTTCCTGTCTTAAGGTTTTTCACAGAACGTGGCTGGCTGCCACCTTGAAAACTTGATGATGGGTTGGGCTTAATGGGAAGCACAAGTGGGTCTAAGCAGTGCAAAGTATGGCCAGCACTGGCCCCTCTGTGCCCCAGGGCCTCCTGTCTTCCAGACCCATGGCTTGCTCTCACTATTGTTATGGCAACCAACTTCACACAGATATAACCTGACAGCAGCCCACCTCAGCTGCACCTTGTACTTCGAGCTTTCTGCCTGGAGCTGCTCTGACACTGTGAGGTGGACTCTTGGGGACCCCTTTGGCACTTACACACACACGGCCTGGAATTGTGAGGGAGTTACAGCTGCACGGGACAACTCTTGACAACTCAGCAGTAGATAATGCTCCACCCTTCCCTCTCTTGAACAGACAGTTCTGAGCCATATTTCAACAGTTGCCTTAGAAAGTCCTGGCGGGGGTGAGCCCTTGTTGACCTCAGTGGTGACCAATCTGAGAACAATTCCTTGTATTGGTTTTACTTTGTCCCTTATTTTCCTCTTCCCTGTGCTTCACTCCTGATCCCTGGATCACCTCCCCAGAAACAAACTACCTGCACACAAACCCTTATCTAGTCTCAGCCAAGGGAAACCCAGGCTAAGACACCACTTAATATATTGCTGTGTCCTGTGTCAAGTGATGCCTACCCAGAGATAACAGAAACATGCTTAAGTCAAATTTGATTTTCCTGATAGTGGGCACCCACCCACACACACTGTCCTTCACTCACACTCCTACGGTATCTTTGCAGATTTTTCATTTTAAACTGTAAATGGGAATTTTTTAGGTGGGTTTTCATGGGTGCAAGACTCAAAGGTTAAAGTGGTCCCTATTGATCACAGGTGGAACCTTACACTTTGAATCACTGGCAGGTCTCAGATAATCAGGTGTCCAAGCCTGCCTTTCATCTGCCATATATTGTCCCTAGTTCTCCTTTATGAAATAGACAACTAGGGTTTGCTGACTAAACCTGGCATGGCATGGAATCTGCCGTGTAAAGATCACATAATTTCATAGTTGAGCTTGCATTCGCTGTGTAAGATAATAACATAGGAAGATATAGCTTTGTTACATATTCTGCTATGCACAAGACTGTTTTATAATTTTTCAAGGCAACAAAACATGGTAGATAAGAACAGGTGTGCTGAAATGGGAAAGAAGCAAAAAATGCAATAAGTTTTTTTTTCTTTTTATTATTATTGCTTTCAGTAATATGCTTAGAGTAAACTGGCCCTATTTAATAGCATAATGAGATAGCTCACAACGGCCCATATTTTATGTTTCTTGAAAAATTTCTCCTAATGCTTGCTAAAAAATAGAAAAAAATACTTATTTTCATCTCAGATTTTGCATTCTTAGAACCTACTTTCTGACATAACATCAGACAAGCAAAACAGATATTTTGCTTAAAAGCTTCCCTCCACATCCAGAACTCTCATGACTATCACCTTGTGCTATCTCCTAGGATGTCTTGGAGGTGCTGATGTGGGTCATGATGGCATCACGGAATAGAATCAATAGCCAGTTATTTGTACCTAGGTTACTTGAGACAGGATGGTATGCAATCAATGATTCAGTCGAGATCAGGAAGAAGAATTAGCCATGAAATTGAACTTGTCCATCATACAAAGCATATATTACAACAAAAATTTATAAACGGAAATATTAGTTGGCTATTATATTTATTTCCTAAGGCGACCATAACAAAATACCACAAAGTGGGTGTCTTAAGACAACAGAAATTTATTCTGTCATAGTTCTGGAGTCCAGAAGTCCAAAATCAAGGTGTTGGCAGGGCCATGCTCTTTCTGAAGCCTCTGGGAGGATCCTTCCTTGCCTATTCCAGTTTCTGGTAGCCCTAGGCATTCCTTAGCTGTGGCAGTATCACTCCAATCTCTGCCTCAATTATCACTTAACTGTCTTCTCCCTGTGTGTCTCTGCATCACCTTCCCTCTATGCATGCCCGTCTCTGGGTCCAAATTTCCCCTTCTTATAAGGACACCAGTCATATTGGATTAGCACCCACCCTAATGACCTCATCTTAAGTAATTACAGCTGACCCCATTTCTAAATAACGTCACATTTTGAGGTACTGAGGATTAAGACTTCAACATATCTTTTGAGGGGACACAATTCTGCCCATAATAGCTATAATCTTTGCAAGCATCTTACAAACAATCCTTGCAGTTTGAAGTTCTCACAATGAACTCCTCTCAACCTGTGAGGACTCCACTGTTCACATGAGAGGCTCTATGTGAAGATACTTTGAAGGGCCATGGGAATGCCAGAAATTAGGGTACCATGATTGTCCTTGGTCATGAGTTTATGTGCTGCCTGGCATCTCTATCCAATGAAACAGAGACCATTCTATTGATGCAATAACTTGTATTTTATTGCCAGAGAACAAATATTACTACGAGTTTACTTCTAATTCCTCATTTCTTGTCTGTTGTGTGGCTCTTGCATTAGCTACACTTTAATGCCAGTGGATCTGAAGATAAGAAGAAATCACTGATAATGTGATGGCACTCTAAAGAAAAAGAAAAAAACTCAAGTCTGTGGTTGCATCAAGACAGAAGAGTTTCAAGGTGAACTGACAGGACATCAATACCTATGCACAAAGACAGAGTTACCAGAATGTAAGTGAATTCAGATTTTTAAAAATGAATTTCAGTGAAAAAGTAAGGAAACTTAAAGCATCTTATTGATACAATTGCAATGATGTTTGTACTTATGATATTGTCATATTTTTTCTCCTTCAATTTCTTTTTTCTACTGGATCTCACTCACAATGAGTTTCTTGTGGTATGAGGATTAGTGAATGCTCATTCTGGGACATTCAGATTTCTTATATAGATCATAGAGGTCTTTGGTAGAATGTACTGGGTATACACTCATAGCAGAAGGAAAGAAGTCTGCACTAAACCCAAATTCAACTTTAACCCTAAACAAGTGACAAGAATCACCATTAGATAGTTTGTTGGAAGATTTCTGAACAACCCAAACCATGTATGAAATGTAGTGGAAAATGGAAATATAAACACTATAAACTGTGTAAGAAGGACACTTCAGAAAATATATATATATGAACATATGTGTATATATGTATCTATACATACATACACACATTTATATACATATACACATTATACACACACACCCACTAATATACGGGGTTGTGAGTGCCAATTCTCAGAAAACAAGCAAACAGAGTCATGGCCTATTCTTTTCTTTCCCAGTAGTGTCAAAACTTGTTTGCTTGCTTTTAGAGTTGAATGGAGCTTGACATATTTTTTTGAGAAGGGTCCTGGGCTGAGGCAAGCAGCATTAAGGTTCCTAATTTTGAGAAGAATTAATTACTAAAAAATAATTGGGACTACTGCAATGCACCAGGAAACAGTCAATACGAACTGTTCTGAGATACTGTCATGTATATTTATCCTCTGATTCAACTTATTGAGGAAGCAGTGTGAATAAGGCAACTATACTTCCCAGGGCAGTTTGCTCAGGGCTGTCCCCATTTATGCTTGTTGTCCTGGCATAATTATCAATAGCACCCTGCTTTACTTCTAAAAGTGTCCCAGTCTGGACAATAAATTATTGGTTACCCAACAGATACAGAATGTGAAGGCAAACTGCTTGAGTTAAAATTCCACCTCATCCACACACCAAATAGATCAATTAAACTCTAAACCTCAGTTTCCTTATCTGTAAAACAGAAATACTCATAATAACTATCCTTACATCCTAGGGTTGTTGTAAGGACTACATGCATTGGTTAATTCACAAAGTACCTAGCATCGCGTGTGGTTCAGTTATTGCCCAATAAATATTAGCCGTTATTTTTACATCACTGTGTGATGCTTTCTTGATTTAAAAAAGGTTAGTACAAGAGCTCATCCTCCCATTCCAAAGCCACATCTTGAAGATGTACCTCTACGCATCCCCTCCACATCAAGCCAACATTCTTAGGACCTCTCTTAGGGTATCCCCAAAGGATTTATAATCTGGGTCTCTATCCTTTGTCAGAAGTACAGCCATTTGGCTTCTCTTCCAGTTGTAGTTTTAAGCATGTCACTTTTGAAACAAACCCCATAGTTGCCCACTAATTTTAAACTGAATTTTTGAAAATAGCTTATTGTTAGATTTCACAGGAAGTCACATCCGTCACTCTGGGATTGCCAAGGAGGGTGCTGGAACTATTCCTAATCTGTGTTCTATTCTTTTCTGAGTGGGCTTTCATGCCTGTACAGCCTGCATCTTGGCCAGGAAGGCTTACCTCTGGTGGGAAGGTTAGGTGGGAAAGCAGTGAAATTGTAGCTGGGAGCGAATGCCAGTGTGGTGGTGGCACAATGGTCCTGCAATATCAGAGTTCCCGCCGAGAGAGATGGCAGTGGAAATGACGCTTTAATTGTCCTCGACACCGCAGCTCAGTTCATGGACAACAGAAAACTATTATTTAAACAGATGGCAAACCTGCCCATCCATAACCAGGCATTTAATGAGATAAAACAGAGCAGCCAGGGCTGTAGGTTTGTGAGTCCGGACCATTTTGGAAGACATCAATTTAATTGCTCTTCTATTTTTGTGAAAGCTATTCCCAAATGCCTACCTTGTCCTTTATTCTACCTTCCCTCTTCTCTTTATTTTTATCTTTATTGCCTTTCTGGTGTTTGGATCACAGTCAGATGGATGGTTTCCTTCCTTGACTCCCAGTGCCACACTTTTTAAATTGTGAATATAACTGGGGCAGCCTGGTGAAGGTGAAGGCATATGGACTCTGATGCCAGAGAGACCTGGGTGTGAATCTCTGCTCAGCTATTTAGTGGAACTTTCCTCTTCCATAAAATGGCGAAAGCACTTTTGTGAAGTTTGAAAAACGAAATATAAGAAAAAAATGTCAAGTATAGTTCCTAACCTTTAGTGGGTGCTCCATAAAAAAACAGTGGCTGCTATTATTATTATGTCCAATTTTTCTCACATGATGTTGAATTTAGGCTCTCCTGAGTCACTCTTCTCAATTCATTTTAGGCCTTCGGCATAACACCTAGGATCAAAGCTCAAGGAAATATAGTTATACAGTAGTCACGACAACTTATTATTTTTACTCATTGCCCCATCTGAATTTCTCCTGCCCCCACATAAAAGCATTGCCCTTTGTACTGCCTCAGGGGGTAGAAAACCTACTAATTGATCCCAATCAGTCAATAAGTCCTATATATTCAATTCAAGTCAATTAGGTTTAATTCTATGAATGTCTACATGTGTAAAAATTGAATGCTACAGATGCAGTGAGCTAGGCATAAGTTATGGCCCCTGCATTTTAGGTACTACCAGTCAAACAGCTCTACCTGAATAAATATAAAATAAAATATACCTAAATGATCCTCTCTTGAAAAAACAAGACCTCTCCTGTTTCTATTCTGTCTTTGGAGTTTTATAATCCCAAAGGTACCCTATGATGTTTCTGAAGTATTCTAGCATCATTTCTGAAGTATTCTATGTCAGTCTGTAGAGAAGAAGCTCTTCCATCATGGAGATTTAGTACAGCTAGGAACAAATAACTAGCTATACTTTATTTTCCAAAGCATAAAAATAAAATTATAAAGCAAATCAGAAGTCAAAGGGAAAAAGAAGTGATAATATATGACAGTTTGCAAAGTGCCCATCTGGGAAGAGCTAGGCTAAAAATGACGCACAGGTCAAGGTTAGGAATCAACTGCGTAACATGGGTCACCAAAGGAAAGCCTGAACTAGGAGGAGGGGCAGAGGGAAGAGGGAGGAGACCTAGGGTTCAGGGCTGTTTGATCATGAGCGGCTCAGTGCCTGCAGGTTGAACGGTGTTGTTACCCCACAAGAAGGCAAACTGGGCACAGGGACTCCTCCTGGGCAGGTGAGAAAGCAAGGAGAGGGGAGCATACAGCACAGGTGCTAGGTCAGCACTGCATGTTTTGGGCAGCGGGCTGCTGCGGGGGCTCCTTTTTGAACACCCACTCACTGACCTGGCTGGTGTGCCTCTGCTGGTCTTCATTAGTTGCTACTCTCAGGCTGTGTCTCACCCAGAAAGAGTGCCATGGTCTGTCCACTCCTAGTGAATGTGGCCTCTGATTCTCCCAATTTGCACCATCTCTAACTAGCAAAGCAAGACCCTATCACAAGGTTCTAATTTAAGAGATGACTTTATTTTAGCAATAGTGAGTGCTATAGATAAAATATTGATTAAAAAACCTTATAGTTTTATTAATATTTTAAGAGTTCAAAGAATTACAGTTTTTAACATCCAGATTTTTTCTCTTTTATGTTTATTGTAGGGAAGGGATTTGTGTGTATGTCCTCTCTTTCCAAATCTTGATCTAAACCAAACCACAGAACTTTCCTCAGAGCAAATTAGCTATAACTCTAATTAGCTATAGCTTTATCTTAACAGTTTCAGGCTAATGCTGAGTTCTCTCTGAAATGGGACAGCTTTTTGCCCTAAGGCAGAGAGGAACTTGTAAGGCACCAGACCCAAATGCAAATGCTTTTAGGGATCAGACAGCAACACAAATGGCAGAATTTAAGATAATAGGGAAGAGTTGGTGGCTAAACAAGAGAATGCAGGCCCTACCTAAGGAGATTCAAATCCAATTTTTTTTTTAATGTGAAAAATAAAACTCTTCTGCAGGCTGAATTTGGTCAAAGGCTTTCATTTGCAAACCTTACTTAAATGATTCAATATATTGCTTATAATCTAAATTGCTAGGCACTTTAAGCTTTGTTTATAAAATACAAAATGCTGTTTCCTTTTCAAAATTTTCTGATTTCAGTAGATCCAACTTAATGTTCATAAACTTAGAACTATTTTTGCAAACCTCTATATGAACTCTATTGTTTCCACTGACTTTTTCACACTGAAATGCTGAGTGTAGCCTATTGAGTAGAAGGGCAGTAGGTTCAGGGACAACTTGCTTATTTATATATGTTCAAGTATTTGAAATTTACTTGAAAGCATAATGTACACATCTCAACATTGAGCGAACTCATTCATTAAATCAGTTTTCTATTAACTCTTAATTCACCAAACATTTAAAGAATACCTCCTGTGTGGGGACACTGGGTGACTTAAGGGTGGGGGCCCTTAAGTGACTTTTAACACAATGTGATAAATTCTATAAAAGAGAAGTGGATAATTTGATATGATTAAAGAAGAGGTATTTTATCTAGGGGAATTGAGAAAGATTAAGCTGAATAAATGAGACTCAAAATTGCTTTTGAACAAAGAGGAGTTTGCCAGGCTGGCAAGTGGGAGAAAAATATTCCATCCATCTCCAGAAAATACTATAAATCAATATCTTAGCATATAAAATTTGATTAAACTCTTGGTCTTCATGCATAACCCTTGTTTGTAATGGAAATTGGTGCTGTGGTTTCTAAGATCGGAGAGTATAGTTTCAAAAGTTAGGCATTTCTTTTGGAACAATAACGAAATGTTCTACCCCAGTGTCTAGAACAGTACCTAGCATATGGTAGATATTCAATCAATACTTGTTGAATAACTAGGTAAATGGATTGTTCAAGGTTCAGTTAAGAGGACTGGAGGGCTTTGTCTTGTATTTGACACATAAAACCCCTGAGAAATACACTGGGCAGTTTTCACAGTGTCTGATAGGCATCATTGAGCTCATCAGGCTGCTTCCATTTGTGAAGAGATACCTCCATAATTATTTGACTCAGGTTAGGCAGATGGTCAGTAATAAATACAAGTTTTGGGGGAGTTCATTTTTCCCTTTCAATAACATAAATGCTTCAACCTATGAAATTAAACTGGCTGATTAGCATTAGACTGTTCAGTGTATCCCAGAATAGCTATTTTAAGTACAGTGTGCATCCAAGTTTTAGAGTGGTAGGGTTGATTCAGTTACTTAGTGTTAGTTTTTGAAATTGAATTTACAATGTACATGCTTTCCAAATTTCTTTAAGAGAATATTTGGCTTACACCAATACTGAACATGCAATGTTGGTATTCAGTAACAATAAGAGAGAGATGATATCAACCAAGTCATGTAATAGCTAAAAAGCACATAACTATGGATTCCAGGCTGTTAGGAGGCAGTTAAGATTCAAACATTCTGTTCTGACCTTCTCATAATATGTTAATATTAGCTATCATTGATTGAGCACCTATTCTTTGTGAGGCCCATGTCAGGGGCTTCATTTGTATTGTCTCTCATTTAAAGTAGCTATTGTTATATACGTGTTCTGATAAAATAACCAATGTACAAAGAGAAAAGGAGCTTGCCCCATACCACAAACAAACTGTCAAAATCCTTGTGGACATTTGCACTTCACTGATTTTGTGCTTCGGTTTCAAGTCCAGAAATTGTGGTTACTCTGTACTTCATTTACTCATCACACATAGTTACAGCTATATAAAAGGTATAAAATAAAACAGAAGTTAAGAAAAAAAAGCACAACAGGATTCCACCACAGTCCTCCTCTGGTGTTTACACTTACAGGCACACAGGCCTTCTGTCAGATTTCTCCATACAAAAACTCTTTCTACTTTCGCACATGTTGTTCCTTCTGCCTAGAGCACTGTTCCCTAAATCATCATCATCTTTCTATGGCACCCCAATTTAATCAGGTCATTCTCTTATTTTTCCTTGGCACCCTGTTATTTTTCTTTATAACACTTTCTACAGTTTCATTTTGTATTTAATTTTCTGTTTATTTCATTAATGTTTATTTCTACCACAAAGGCAGGCACTACATTTGTTCATGTCTTAGTCAGCTCAGGTTGCTGTAACAAAATACCATAAACTGGGCAGCTTAAACAACAGACATTTATTTCTCACTGTTCTGGAGGCTGGGAAGTCTGAGATTAGGGTGCTAGCATGTTTGGGTTCTGGTAAGAGCCCTCTTCCTGGCTTGCAGATGGCTGCCTTCTTGCTGTGTCCTCACATGACTGGGAAAGAGACAGAGAGAGAGATAATGAGAGAGAGATTATGAAATGGAGAGAGTGCTCTCTGGTCTCTTTTTATAAGGGCAGTAATCCTATCATGAGGATCCTACCCTCATGACCCCATCAAACCTAGTTACCTCCTAAAGGACCTATCTCCAAATACCATCACACTGGGGATTAGGGCTTCAACATATGAATTTTGAAAGGACACAATTCAGCCCATAGCAGTTCACATAGGAGAGGGCTTGGCATATCACAGGCTCTGAGTATATACTTAGTGAACGAATGAATGCAAAATGTCCAGAGATCTCTAGGTCCCTTTGGAAGTTGCTAAATTACAACTAGAACCCAGAGTAGAGGGAGTGCTCCAGCATCAAAGAAAGTAGGGCCTCTCTAAGCAAAGCGCTAAGGAGCTCAGGAGCTGCTGAGAAATCAAGGGTATAAGTGAAGAGGGCAGGAGAATGGTACCTAGAAAACTCTGAAGAGATACAGAAGCCAGTGGGTTACAGCCCACTTCTGGGCCTACCATAGTGGAGTTCTGATTTTTCCTTTGTCTTCTCTCTCAGCAGGGCCAGCTACATGATTTGTGCAGCTCAGTGCAAAATGAGAATGCAGGACACCTTGTTCAAAAAGCAGGAAAAAGTGCCATTACAAGTACTAAAATATAAAGTCTTTTCCTTTTCTCCAATCTCTCTTGACTTATTGTGTTGTTTTTATTTGCTATTCAATGTTGCTCTAAAGTAAGGAAAAATTAAACATTTTACTTATTAGCGTGAATTTTACCATTGTGCAATGAGAGTTTTAGATGCAAATATAAGAGCATTTAACTCTTATTTTCGAAATCCCCAAAATTACAAAATTCATATTCCATAACTAACACATTCATATGTATTTCATTCTTACCAGAACAGTAGAAATGCTACACAAAACTAACTCAACTATTCATATTTTATTTTTTGATATGTGCACATTTTACCAATACTCTCTACCTTTGGCCTATTGATGAGTAAGGAAAGACAGAAAAGAAAAAGATCTATAGGTTGTCCTATTTTTCCCTTTGCTTCTATGCCATCATTTTCAGTGTAAGTGGTTGGCTACTACAAGGAAGTACCAGGAATAAGAAACGATATGATAAGATCCCTTATTGTTTGTGTCTTAAAATGCCATATTACTTTCTTTCTGGTTTGAGGAGAAAGCACGGCCTCTTGTGGCTATCAATGCCTCCACTTAGCTGTAAACATAACATACTTACCTTGTTCACACGATGAGCCTCATCAAACTCCCCCACATGTGGGTCAACTGGAATTCTGTGCCCATGGAGCATCTGAACGTGAATGGGGAGGTAAGGGACTCATCATCATGATCCATGGTCGCACTGGACTTACAAAACAGAAGTTCACAATGAATGATGGCAGGAAGGAGAAGAGCATGGAGAAGATAGTGGAGGGAGATGAGTGGGGAAGGGATGACCAAGACTAAGCCAGCTATCTGAAATTCCATATATCCCTTCTTCTTTGTCTCCATTTTTTTCCCTATCGTTTTTCATTTTTCAGTGGAAACAGAGAGCACTCTTGTTTCTATTTCATAACTGAATCACACTGTGCAAAAGCAGCCTGCAATGGCCACGAGAAGCTGATACCTTTTGCTCACTTTTCTAGGTAAGATCAATAAAGCAAAAGCAGTAATGGGGCTGATAGAGACAGGGCACCCAGGAGCTGGCTGCTCACCGTGGTCTTACAAGACTCGCCCTTTGTAAAGCCGCACATCTTCTCTTAATGGTTTAAACTAATTTTTTTAAAGGTCACATGAATTTAGGCATTAAACAAATTATTAGACTAGCAAACATCAGAACCTTATTTTAACAACAACAAAAGGCTCTTATAGTTAACACCCCTAAATAAAGAAGTATTTTAAATTAAAGATTCATGGTTTAAAAATTCTGCCCTATAAATAATAATCATTGATAATTATTCCTCACCAGAAACTAAAGAATTGGTGTATTTTCCATGCATAAATATTGACAACTAGTCTATTTGCACAAATAGCATTACATAAGCAGAAATAGTTTCATTATTTAAACATTATATTAAAAAATCCTTTTAAAAAAAAGGATTCCACTATACTTTACATCACATAAAAATGTAAGGTAGCATGTGCAAACTGTTTAAAGAGCTTGTTAAAGATTCTTATAATAAGAAAGGCTGGGAAAAGTAGAGTCATATCTTATCAAAACAATCTAAGAAATCTTAAGAATGCTGCTTTTCTAGTAATACATAAATATACACGAACATGAGCAAGAATCCAAGTAAAGAAACAGTTCTTATTCATAGGATTGACAGTTTTATTATTACACCAGCCTGAAATAACATATAATGGTGTGTGAGTGTGCACTGGAGTTTCTAAAAGCAGCTTTTAAGATAGGCTTAATGGGAGAAGGGTTCAACTTTCTTCTTTAAATTCTGGAGGATGGGGTCTCCTGGGGATAAAGGGGAAAAGTGGAGATAAACTTTTAATGCAATCTCTATTCTTGCCACAGTTTGTTGTATTTATTTGTTCAGCTATATTTATTGTATAGCCACCATATGCCAGGTTCTGTGGATACAGTGAGGGCCTTGACAAATACACACTCTGCCTTCAGGAAGCTCAGCGCACAGGCAAGAAACAGTAATAGCGTGGAGAATGTCAGAAGGAAGTACTTGGTGGGGGAACCTAACAAGACCAAGGGTGGGTGGTCAGGGAATTTTTCCAGGAGAAAGAGAATCAAAACTAAGGGCCCAGGGATAAGTAAGGCATAACCAGTTCTGCAGTGGAGGAGTGGAGAATGCTCAATCAGTAGGAATTCTGAGAAATTCCTTTTGGATCTGGCTCCCTCACTTTTTATTAACTTTGAGCTGAGATTCCTTTTAGATGATCAGCATAGGATTGGCTAAATTAGTAGAAATTTCCAGGACTAAAAAAATTAAGTGCTTGTTATGATATTGTAAGTGTTGGTTTGAATTTTTAATATGTATAAATAACGGATGAAGTTGAATCAGAGAGGTAAACCAGCTGGGCACATTTAGTGGGGACCAATAGGAATGACAGCTTTCCCAGTGAGCTGCATGGAAAGGAAGTGCAGTCCTTCTTCTTTGGGCCACACCTTCTGGCTCCAGGGAACTCCTTCCTCTCTGGGTGAAGGAGCTGGCAGTAAAAGCAGCTTATGAGTTGGACCTGTGTGTGTGAGTGTTTCTTGGTGTTATATACAACTAAAGGAACCTAAGACACATTTGTATTGAGGTTTGTGACTGTATTAGTCAGGGTTCTCCAGAGAAACAGAACCAATAGGAGATACATATATAGAGAGAGAGACAGAGAGAAAGAGATAGAGAGATCTATATCTATCTATCTATCTACCTACCTACCTACCTACCTACCTACCTATCATCTATTCAGAAATTTATTATAGGAATTGGGTCACACAATTACAGAGGCTGAGAAGTTCAGCCTACTGGCTGCAAGCTGGAGAACCAGGAAAACCAGTAGTATAATTCAATCCCAGTCTGAAGGCCTGAGAACTAGGGGAGCTAATAGTATAAGCCCTAGTCCAAGTCCAAGTCCAAAAGCCGGAGAGCCAGGAGTGCCTATGTCCAAAGGCAGGAGAAGATGGATGTCCCAGCAAAGAGAGCAAATTCACTTTTCCTTAGCCTTCTTGTTCTATTCAGGCCCTCAACCTATTTGATGATGCCCACCCACATTGGGAAGCGTAGTTTTCTTTACCCAATCTACCAATTCAATGCTAATCTCTTCCAGAAACTCCCCACAGACACACCCAGAAATAATGTTTTACCAACTATCTGGGCATCCCTTAGCACAATCAAGTTAGCACATAAAATTCACCATCACAATGACCCAAATGACAATCCTTGGCCATCAGAATACTGTGTTCCAGGCAAAGGAAATAGCACATGAAAAGACCCAGAGGCTAAAAGGCACCAGCATCTTCAGGTGACAGGAAGTATTTAAATAAGGGTGGGGACAAGCATAAGAGGGCCAACAGAGAAGGGGTAAGTCAGAGAGGTAAGCAAGCAATTTCAAGTATGCTGAGATTTTTGAATGCTGGAAATGGAAAGCCATTTAATATTTTAAGCAGGGAAATGATATGATCAGACTTGCATTTTCAGAAGAATACTCTGGCTGCAGTGTGGAGGACAGACTTGAGTGAGGACAAGACTGGAAGGAAGAAAAGTAATCTAGCAGGTAGACGAGAGTGTCCCAGAGTTGGAGAGTGGCAGTGGGCATGGAAAGATCTTGGACTGAAGCACCTTGGGGAATTACTGGGTAAGTATGTGTGTCTGTGTCTATGTCTGTGTGTGTATGTGTGTTTGTGTGAGAAAAAAACAGAGAGGTGAGGTTGACTTCATGTTTTCTGTTATGAAGACTGGGTGAATGGCCGGTGCAATCACAAAGAAAAGGTATATAGAAAGAGGAGTTGATGTCTGTAGGGTTATTCCAGAGATTACTACAACCTGACATGTCTACTTATGTGTGAAATGGCACTGAATATTCCCAGAATAATGATCACAGCCATTTGAGGGGAGTGTTTTGGAAAATAAAAACATTTTTTTAAGGGAGAATGCACTGAGAGATTTTACAGCTAGAAGTGACCTTGAGCCTGACTTCAGTCCTTCCCATGTCAACATCCATCCTCAATCTCACCCATCTTAATCTTGTCCCTTTCTGAACTCTAGGTATGAATCAAATCACTATGAAACATGGCAGAACCTTTGAAAGGAGATGGCTTTTCTTTCCCCAGTGTAAAGCATAATGGACCTCCAAGGACAACCAACTTCAAACAGATCTAAGAAAAAGATTCAGCCTCAACCAAAACTCATTATTACTCATTTTATTAATAGCCTTTTTTTCAACACCAAAACTTAAGCCTAATATCCTGAGAAAGGAAGATTCATGCACATACTCTCAAAATCAAAAAGTATTTTTTGAATCAATTGACAAGAAAGTGTTGTCATAACAACACTAATAATGATAATACTTTTATCTGCCTTTATTTATTATCTACTATGTGTTAGTTACTTCATTAACTTTATTTCTGAACTCACATAAACCCTACAGGTTTATTATCTCCATTTGCCAGATGAGCAACATGAGACCAAGCTAAGTGGACGACAAAAGGAGTGCAGAATTTTGTTTTGGCCTCTTTTGTATGGTCTAACCAATTGACCTATACCTATAAGACAATAAGAGCATATTTTGGAAAGAGATCATTTGAAGTAAATAGATGTGGGCAGTGCTTTTAGTACTGTTTTAATCTCTCCTTTAAGCCTAGGAGTTTCTACATAAAAGGCTTATTATGATTGTTCAACTATATACCACAATTTTTCATTTACCTGTTGATGGACATTGGGAATGATCTATTGATACAAATAATAATATATTAACTATTCATTCCATTTTATTGATGAGTCAGACTCTATTGTATGGATATGTCAGAATTTCTTGGTCAGTAGGCAGCCTTCTTGAATGCAGTGAGGCCCAAGTCTTTTCATTTTGAGACTCCACAAAATGTCCCCAGGTCTGATGCTTATGCATCCAGTTGGCAACACTGGTAGAGAATGAGGAGCTCCATAGTCACCTTGGCCCAGAAGTAACTCCTTCACATACTCATACTCCTTTGGTGAGAAACACTCATGTGGCCTCACCTTGATGCAAGCATGTTGGAAATGTAGCTGGATCGACAGATGCTTCCCAGCAATCACTCAATACTATGCAAAGAGGAGGTTGAGATTGGTGGATAGTTACATGTCACTGCCATGGATGTTTAACCCATCAGTCTTTTCCTTTATGTTTTTAAACTTTGGAGTTATGCTTTAAAAAAAGTTCTTCACTCAGGATTAGAGAAATATTCACCAATATTTTTCGAACATTTACATGATTTTTTTTCACCAGGTAGCCAAAACTTAACACTATCCAGATGAATAATGCATTATTCCTCCCCACCAATTTGAAAGGACACTTTAATCAAATACGAAAATAATACTAACACACATGTACACTTGGTGCTCTTTCTGAACTTTGTCGTATTCTATTTCTTTTTTGTCCTGGGCTCATATCAGCACTAGAATATTTTAATTATAAAAGTTCTATAATTTAAAAAAAAATTTCTCTGTGCCTCCCCCTTGGAAATTAGTCTCATTTTTTCAAAAAACATTCATATTATATGCTCACTTATTCTTCTACATTAATCTCTCTCCAATCTCTACCTCAACTCTAAGATAATCAGTGTTAGAATTTAATTAGTAGATAGATGATAGATAGATGGATAGATGGATGGATGGATGGATGGATGGATGGATGGATGGATGGATGGATGCATAGACAGACAAACAGATGGGGAAGAACTGATATATTTTCAATGCTTATTTTTCCCATTTAGGAACCTAGTGTTCATTTATTCAAATTTTCTTATGTGTCCCTTAATTATGTTCCCACTGTTGGAAACTCGGTATTAAATATTTGCTGAATGGATGATATTACCATATTGTGATGCCTCTCATTAAATGTATTCCTAGATATTTTACTTTATACTTTTGTTGCCTAATAAAAATATCTTTTTCTATTATAGTTTTAGCTGGTTACTGTTGGTATATGAGAAAGTTAATTACTTACTTTGGAGCATTTGGCTTGTAATCACTTAGAAGAAATGCAATACTTTGTAAAACCTTCATGACTGAGAATGTGTTTCTGTTGCTTTCACACAAGAATGGTAGTTTCAATGGGTATAGAATTCTGGGTTCAGAATATTTTTTTATTGAAAACTGCAGGCATGACTTCTACGGTCTAATGGCATTTATTGTTACCGAGATGTCTGACACTAACCCAACTTTTTCCTCCTTTTGTCTATAACTTATTTTTCTTTCCCTGTTGGATGCTTATACAAGTTTTACATTATCAGAAAGGAAAATATTTGACCCAAATATTTTTATGTCCAACACTCTTCATTAATTTTTTCCTCTGCTATATCCTAAAAATCAAATTTTTAACTCGGGGAATTTTTTTTTCTATGATTTAATAATTTTTGCTCCTTTTTCACGAAACTTGTGAATAATAAGAATTTTTATTATAAGTATGCTGATCTCCTAGGTATTTCCTTCTTGTCTCTTATCTTTTCTCCATCAAAATTATTTCAATCTTTCCCTCTAAGTTACAGAAAACTTTTGAGAGCTGGACATCTATTTCACTAGTTTATTTTTCTTAAGTATTGAGTCTACTTTTCATTGCCTCTATTGCATTTTAATTTGGGGAATTTTAAAAAATCTAAAGGCAAGTTTTATTTTATGCAATTGATGTAGTTATGCATCAATTAAAAAAACAATAAGATATTTTTAAAACATTTTCCTGTAAATCTTTTAGTAGGTTTATTTCCTAGGGGGATATTTGCTTTAAATTCCTTAGATTGGTGCCTGTATTTGGAACTAATAAATGTTTTCAGAAGAATGATGTTTTTATAACTAAAACTTTGTACCGTTTTATCAACCTCTCCCTATTTCCTCCAAACCCAAGCCCCTGGCAACCACTTTTCTACAAGTTCAATTTTTTTTTAGATTCCACATATAAGTGATACCATGCAGTATTTGTCTTTCTCTGAGGATCTAATAGATAACATAGTGACTATATTTGATAACACTGCATTGTATAATTGAAATTTGATGAGAGTAGAATTTAAATGTTCTCACACACACAAAAAGTAAATATGTGAAGTAATGTATGTGTTAACTTGATGGGAGGAATCCTTTCAAAATGAATATGTGTATCAAATCATCATGTTGTATACTTTAAATATCTTACAAATTTATTTGTCAATTTGTAATACAGCTGGAGAGGGGAAAAGAATGATGTTTATTTTTCTTGCAGTTAACTCATCCTTAACATGGCAATCTATGTTTGTTTAGTTCTGTTAGTTAAAATGAATTGTACCAGAAATTCTCCCAGTATACAACATATAGTCCAAAACAAAAGCAGAGGGCCACTACTTTTATTATTATTATTGTTATTTTTTAACTTGGCAAAATTTTTATTCATCTTTTTATTGAGGTAACATTGCTTTATAACATTATATAAATTTCAGGTATACATCATTATATTTTGGCTTCTGTATCGACTGCATCCTGTTCACCACCAAAAGTCTAGTTGCCATCCGTCACCACGCGTATGTGCCCCTTTACCCCTTTTGCCTTCTTCCCACTCCCTTCTCCTCTGGTAACCACCAATCTATTCTTTGTATCTATGTGTTTGTTTGTTGTTGTTTATCTTCCACATGAGTGAAATCAGACAGTACCTGGCTTTCTCCGTCTGATTTATTTCACTTAGCATAATACCCTCAAGGTCCATCCATGTTGTCGCAAATGGCAAGACTTCATGTTTGTTTATGGCTGAGTGGTATTCCATTGGATATATATACCACATCTTCTTTATCCATTTGTCTGTCGATGGGCACTTAGGTTGTTTTCAAGTCTTGGCTATTGTGAATAATGCTGCAATAAACATAGGGATGCATATATCTTTTGAATTAGCGTTTTCATATTCTTTGGATAAAAACCCAGAAGTGGAATAGCTGGATCAAAGAGTAGTTCTATTTTTAATTTTTTGAAGAATTTCCATACAGTTTTCCAAAGTGGCTGCGCCCTTTTCTCCACATCCCCTCCAATACTTGTTATTTCTTATCTTTTTAATAATAACCATTCTGACAGGTGTGAGGTGATATCTTGTTGTGGTTTTCATTTGCACTTCCCTAATAATTACTGCTGTTGAACATCTTTTTATGTGCCTGTTGGCCATCTGTATATCTTCTTTGGAAAAACGTCTGTTCAAATCCTCTGCCCATTTTTTAATTGGGATGTTTGTTTTTTTGTTGTTAAGTTGTATGAGTTCTTTATATATTTTGGATATTAACCCCTTATCTGATATATGATTTGCAAATATTTTCTGCCAGTTGGTGGCTTGTCTTTTTGTTTTGTTGATGGTTTCCTTTGCCATGCAGAGGCTTTTTAGTTTGATGTAATCCTATTTCTTACTTTTTCTTTTGTTTCCCTTTCCTGGGGAGACATGATATTCAAAAAGATACTGCTAAGACTGATGTCAAAGAGAGTACTGCCCAGGTTTTCCTCTAGGAGTTTTATGGTTTCAGGTCTTACATTCAAGTCTGTAATCCATTTGGAGTTAATTTTTGTATATGGTGTAAGATAACGGTCTGCTTTCATTCTTTTGCATGCGTCTCCTCAGTTTTCCGTTTTATTTATTTACAGCTTTTACTTTTAACAGCTTAATTTTATTCAACATCCATTTTCCATTTGTGATTAGTAGTGAGGGAACTATAACCAGAAGAATGCATTGCTACAACTCATGGTGGGGACCCAGAGTTAGCTGGGCACCACCCACTTCTCTAACCAGTGTGACTGTGTTAGTGAGCAGACCCTGTACAAAGGTCCCTCTTCACTCAACAGGCCTTCCTCACCAAATGAAAGGCAGAGTTGCCACTTCCTAAAGTTTTGGGTAAAAGAAAGTTACCTTAATTTTTTTTTTGTAATCATATTTCTTGCATATTTCATATTTCTAAATAGAAGAAGGATTTTATACCATGAATCTAAAGAAAAGAAAAAAACAAAAGGAGGGAAGAAAGGAAAGAAGAAAAGAAGGAAGGAAGAAAGGGCGGGAAGGAAGGGAGGGAAAGAGGGAAGGACGGGACGGAAGGGAGGGAGGGAGGGAGGAAGGAAGGAAGGAGAAAGTACCTAGACAGTAAAGCTGTCAAAACACCACAGTCACTGGCAAATTTACAATGATTAACTTTTTCTGACAATGGTTTGATAGCCAATAAAAGCAGTGGTGGACACCTCGTAATATTAAAACATTTTGAAGGAAAAGTTACAGTAAAAAGAAAGGTACTAATGTATATCTAATTTCACTATCCAAGATAAACCCTTCAATCTGCCAAATTCATCCTCTGGGTTTAGAACAAACCGAAGTCAATGCTGACCTTTGAGTAACCTCATGTTGACATCCTTGGTCTTTGTGGAAAACACTGTACCTTTAATTTAAAAGTTTCTCTTTCCACAGCATGACAACTTGTTGAGGTGTTGCAGACCAAGTCAATCCCTCCAGCTTTACAATGCAATCTTTTAGATTACAAAACTGCACTTAAAAACGAATGAAGCAATTCTGGGCACTCTTACTCAGCTCTGTGGTCTGCTGGCACGAGAACTCTTGGAAGACAGATTGGTGTCCTGCAGCAGTTCACTGTGCTGGATGGACTCAAACACTCCCCAGCACTCGCTCCAGCTGTCCTCCCTTCATACATGGCTACCTGGCCCTGCCCCCAGAACTCTTCCTGCATTCCCAGTTACCTGGTATACCCTTTATTCACTTGCCTCTTAAAGAATTCCCATTTTACACAGTCAAATGGAATAAACCCTCCCAAAGTTTACTTGTAAGCAAACACCATTAAAAAAATTAAGTTCCATATAGTTTACTAAATTATGTTATACTATGATGCAACCATTAAAAACACTTATGAAGAGATTTTTAATGTAAAATTTTAATGATATGGGAAATCCTGTAACATAAATCAAAAATAAAGTGTATACAGGGCCGGCCTGGTGGCACAAGCAGTTAAGTGTGCGTGCTCCACTGCGGCGGCCCAGGGTTCGCTGGTTCGGATCCCGGGCGCGCACCGATGCACCGCTTGTCAAGCCGTGCTGTGGCAGCGTCCCATATAAAGTGGAGGAAGATGGGCATGGATGTTAGCCCAGTCTTCCTCAGCAAAAAGAGGAGGATTGGCAGATGTTAGCTCAGGGCCAATCTTCCTCACAAATAAATAAATTAATTAATTAAAAATTAAAAATAATAAAGTGTACACAGGTAAGTATACAATATTATATCAACTGTGGAAAAGGAAAATGTATTCAAAGAAGTTAAAGAGAATATACTAACATGCTAATAGTTGTTGCCTCAGGATGGTAGTATTATGCACAATAGTTTATTTTTTTAAATATCTCCAAATTTCTATAAAGTGTAGTTTTTGGACAATTTGTATTTTTTAATAAGTTAAGTTTTTAATAACTTGAAATGTCAAGTGTATAAAATTGTCTACATAGTATGGTTTTAACTAAAAATAATGTATGGATAAGAGAATTGATGAAAATATGGGAAAATGTTAATAGGCATTCTCTCCTCCAGGTGAAATGAGGGATTGCTATTTTCATTTCATCTCAAAATATGTCTCTATTTTCAGACTGTGCACATTGGTGATGTATTAATTTTATATTAGAAAACAATGCTTAAGTAAGACATAAGAGAAACAAGAAAACCACTATGCTCCTAATATTCATAATAAACCAGTGTGCTCCAAATACTTTGGATAAAAGTTACAGACTTGTCTTCAGAAATTAAAATTTCATTTCTCATATCTTAAGATAACATATTTCACACTCCCTAATTCACAATTGGCAAATAGTTTCTCACAAATATTCTTATCCTAAAAGTCAACCCAAATAAGAGGAAATCCTGTGAGAAAAGGAAAAAAAAAAAAAGATCTAGTCAAAAGCTCATCATAGAAGAAGGATCTTGGCAGGACTCTGGGATGGAAGGAAGAGTTACTATGAATACATGAAGTTAGAATACTGGCCCCCACTGCCTTCCTTTTCTACTGATTTTTGTTTGTTTGTTTGTTTACAGCCTTTGGGAAGACATTTTGATCCACAGAGGCAGATGAAGACCTGGATCATCTGTAATTCTTTCAGAAATGGAGATGGGTACGCTCTCCGCTTCCACTGTCCAGGGAATTCATTGGTAACGAACTGTGTATGTGCGTTTCACCTGGATAGGTGTTGTGGTGTGTGTTTGGGTGGATTGAGGGAGCAAGGTGAAGGAATGACCCAAATTAGGAAATACTGTTGCTATTACCAAAAAAAGGAAGTGTGAACATCTGGTAGAGCTACCAAACCATCAAAGTTAGACATTATTCCAGATATTTGCAAAACCTTGTGGTGACTTGACCATTTGTGTGGAACTATACACAGCCTCTATCTAAAACAGAAGAAATAGCTGATTTATCCACTCGGGAAGACCAAGACATGATATTCAGAGGATGAAGATAAGATGCAAACAATTAAGTATATTAGGAGATGTCGGGTGTAGACCATAACTTAACTATGTCTATACAAAGCAGGAAAGGAGAAAATAAATAATAAGTCCACTTCTTTATCTTGTCATAACCCTCAAAGTAAAGAAATTAAAATCTTTATTTCATTCTGAGTAATTTCTTTTGGAAAGAGATGTTTTAAGAAAATACTGAGAGTAAAGCTAAAATTTCTTTTCCATCTTAAATGAGAATTTGTTTCCTGATTCATTTTAAACAATTTGACTCTAAATTGTTCCTTTATTTTTGTATTTTCTTTTTGTGTGTGTGGGAGGAAGATTTGCCCTGAGCTAACACCCGTTGGCAATCTTCCTCTTTTTTTGCTTGAGGACGATTAGCCCTGAGCTAACATCTATGCCAATCTTCCTCTATTTTGTATGTGGGATGCCTCCACAGCATGGCTGATGAGTGGAGTAGGTGCATGCCCAGGATCTGAACCTGTGAACCCAAGACACTGAAGCAGAGCGCATGGAACTTGAACCACTCGAACCACTGGGTTGTGGGGCCGACCCCAGTATTTTCTTTTTAAAACAGGAATTAATACATTTAGACCTGGGAAAGTATGACAAATCACATTTTACTATTTTCTGCTTTCATATACAGAACACTATTTTTTTTTAATTCCAAAGACATTTCACCATCCAAAAGATAAATAAAAATATATTTAAATACATATAGAATTAAATAATGAAACTGACAAAGCAAACACTTGCTAATGTGCACATCCTACACACTTAAAAGTTCCATACTACTTGAAGGATGTCATCTATATTGTATATTATTATAAATGAGAAAACTTAATATGGCTTAGTTTTTTTCAAATTTGAGAAATATACAGAGGGAATATGGTGAAACATTAAGTGTACAACAGAGTAGTTGATTTTTATTGCCAAAATAATCTGTTCATTTGCTTCAAAATTGCCAGTTTTCAGCTACAGATCTTAAGGGAGCTCAAGGTTGCTTTTTCTGTTATACTTTTAACCAAAATCAGAAAAAAAACCCAAACCAAAACAAAACCATGAAACCTTCAATACTTTCAAGCTGAAATTTCAGCCTAATGTTTATTTTTCTTTGTGCTCCCACTAAGCTAATTAAAGAGCTTGACATTCAAAGCTGGTTTGGGAAAAGAAAGAAGGGGCACAACCAGCTGAGATTTGGTCCAACTACCAATAAGTATGAAAGACAACAGTCATCATGATGGCTTTCAGTATGACTTTATATTTATTCGCCAAACTTTTCAAGATAGTAAATGGATTAGTGGGGAAGGGGAAAAAAGAAAATCTCATAATTATCTCATTTAGTGTTTAGGTTAGAGAAATCACACCTATTTAAAACAAAAATTCAAAATGATTACATTTCAAAATCCATGAGTTTCCAAAGAGGGATATTCATTTACTGTTTATTTTCAAATTGAATTCTACTGCTCTATATTTTTTCTTAATACATTAATTTTTCTACTTTGTACCCCACCCCCCCAAATCATAAATACACTCAAATAAATGATTTAGGAAGCTTTTTATTTCTTTCTAATATTATACTTAAAAGAGTTTGTGCTAAATTGAGACAAACATAATATTTGTGAAACATTTCATCAAGAGAAGCTACACATTTTCTTCTCACTCCCTTTTAGTTCTCTAACTTTTGCTTTAATATTTTAAAATAAAATACTGAATTAAAAAATTAATATATTCTTATTATTCAAACATTCAAATGATACAGAAGTTTTAAAAAAATTCCTATCCTTCATTTCTTCTCCTTTCAAATCTAAGAGTTAGCTGTGTGTCTGTCCACATTTCTTTTTATAGTATAGAAAAAAATATATATACATATATACACACACACACACACACACACACACACAGATAGGCGTATGTATTTTTATAGGTAATGCTCTATATATGATTCCACAACTAAATTTCTTCATCTCTTTTCTCATCCTTTCATCATGGACATACTTCTGTATCAGAATAAATAGATCAATCCTATGCTTCCAGTGGAGGTCAAGTATTCCATTTTATGATTGTACCATAATTTATTTAACCAAATCCCTATTGATGAGTGTCAAATTTAGTCTTAAATGAGTACATGTGCACATCTAAAAGTTCAAACCACATGAAACAGTCTAAAACAAAATGTTAAGCCCTCCTATTCCTCCACTAAAAGATAATCAATTTTAATCAGTTTGTGGGTTTGTGAGGAAGATCAGCCCTGAGCTAACATCCGATGCCAATCCTCCTCTTTTTTGCTGAGGAAGATTGGCCCTGGGCTAACATAGGGGTGATGTGGAAACAGCAGAAACAGTTATTGCAAATTAGCTGTCTGGCCTCAGATGCTGCTAAAGCTAAAGAGAAGGAGGAAGAAGCTGGTGAGGAAAAGTAGCAGGAGAAAATAAACTGATTAAAAAAGAAAACAGTACAGAGAGGCATACCAAAAATGGAAACCAAAAAGAGACATTTTTGCAACTAGAAAAATGTCAACCTCAGATATTGTGAATGTAGTAAAAAATCCTTCCCTATGGCCCATTTGTACTAGGACTAACATTGTTTAAATATGAAATTATAGGAAAGGGAGAGACCAACTTTGGGACAGAAATCATATGTGACCAGTCTTGGTTATGATAGACTTCTGGTTCAGGCCTTATTTAAATTTGTCAACTGAGGTTGAAAATACCTAATTTGAGGCCAGCCCAGTGGCGTAGCAGTTAAGTTTGTGTGCTCTGCTTCGGCGGTCCAGGGTTCGCCGGTTCAGATCCTGAGCGTGGACCTACACACTGCTCATCAAGCCATGCTGAGGCAGCGTCCCACATAGAGCAACTAGAAGGATGTACAACTATGACATACAACTACCTACTGGGGCTTGGTGGAGAAAAAACGAAAAAAGGAGGAAGACTGGCAACAGATGTTAGCTTAGGGCCAATCTTCCTCAAAAAGAAAGAAAGAAAGAAAATACCTAATTTGCCTTGCTCCCTAGAGTTGTTAATGACTTCCAATGAGTTGCTGACTGTTCAAATGCTTGGAAACTCTGAAATATTCTACCAACATAAGAGTTCATCATCTTCTCTTGATTTTATCATTATCAATACTTAATATGCTTCTCTTTCACTCTTCCAATATCCTTTGAACTATTTTTGGAAAATTCTCTTTTTTCCATTAATTACAGGATATTTGGACTCATATATTTTTCTCACAGGAACAACTGAGATTTATAATCAAACAAGGCTAGATAACTTTTATCTGTCATAGTTATTATCACTAGAAATGAAACAAAGTTGGAACCTAATTCAATTCAAATATCTCTACCTACATTTAATCAAAAATTTCTGTATGCTGTATATTGATGGATTTCTTTTTCTCTGAACTAAAATGCCCAGGGGACAAAAAAGCAAAACAAGGAAAGATAAAATATATATTGTATAAATGTGTGTAAAAGCATAACAGTATAGCTGAAAATGACTTTAGGGATCAACTAGTACAATGTTTTTTACACTTTAATTTGAGATGGGTCATCTGGTGATCTTGTTAAAATACAGATTCTGATCTGGAAGGTCCAGGGTGCAGCAAAACTGCAGTTCTAAAAAGTTTCCAGGTATGCTGATACTATAGGTCCTTGAGAAGTAAGGTCTATTACAGTGGTTTTCAAAGATTTTGAGTTGTACATCACTTTCTTTCAAAAAAAATCTGATAAAACAAACCTTACACCTAAAGGAACTAGAAAAAGAAGAATAAACAAAGCCCAAAGTTAGTAGAAGGAAGAAAATAATAAAGGTCAGAGTGCAAATAAATGAAATAGAGACTAAAAATGCAATAGAAAAGATCAATGAAACTAAAAGCTGGTTCTTTGAAAAGATAAACAAAATTGATAAACTTTTAGCCAGACTCATCAAGAAAGAGAGAGGGCCCAAATAAATAAAATCAGAAATGAAAGAGAAGTTACAACTGACACCACAGAAATACAAAGGATCATAAGAGACTACTATGAACGATTATATGCCAACAAATTGGAAAACCTAGAAAAAAGGATAATTTCCTAGAAAAACACAACCTTCCAAGACTGAATCATGAAGAACTAGAAAACATGAATAAACTAATTACAAGTAATAAAATTGAATCTCTAATTTAAAAACTCCCAAAAAACAAAAGTCCAGGACCAGATGGCTCCACAGGTGAATTCTATCAAACATTTAAAGAGGAGTTAATACCTATCCTCAATTTACTCCAGAAAATTGAAGAAGAAGGAATGCTTCCAAACTCATTTTATGAGGCCAGCATTACTGTGATATCAAAACCAGACAAAGACACCACAAAAAAAGAAAATTACAGGTCAATATCCCTGATGAATGTAGATGCAAAAATCTTCAACAAAATATTAGCAAACTAAATTCAACAGTACATTAAAAGGATTCCACCATACATCAAGTGGGATTTATTCCAGGGATGCAAGGATGGTTCGACATCCACAAATCAATAGATGTGATACACCACATTAACAAAACAAGGGATAAAAATCAAATGATCATCTCAATACACATAGAAAAAGCACTTGACAAAATGCAACATCCATTTATGATAAAAACTCTCAACAAAGTGGGTACAGAAGGAAGATACCTCAACATCATAAGGCCATATATGACAAACCCACAGCTAACATCATACTCAATGGTGAAAAGCTAAAAGCTTTTCCTCTAAGATCAGGAACAAGACAGAGATGCCCACTCTTACCACTTTTATTCAACATAGTATTGGAAGTCCTAGGCACAGCAATTAGGCAAGAAAAATAAATAAAAGGCACAAAATTGGGAAGGAAGAAGTAAAACTGTCACTAATTGCAGATGACATGATACTATATAGATAAAACCCTAAAGACTCCACCAAAAATATATCAGAATAAATGTATTCACTAAAGTTGCAGGATACAAGATTAATATACAGAAATCAGTTGAATTTTTATACACTAATAACAAGCTTTCAGAAAGAAAAATTAAGAAAACCATCCCATTTACAACTGCATCAAAAAGAATAAAATACCTGGGAATAAATTTAACCAAGGAGGTGCAAGATCTCCATTCTGAAAACTATAAGACATTGATGAAAGAAATTGAAGACGACACAAATAAATGGAAAGATATACCATGCTCATGGATTGGAAGAATTAATATTGTTAAAATGTCCACACTACTGAAAAGCAATCTGCATATTCAATGTAATCCCCCTAAAAATATCAATGGCATTTTTCACAGAACTAGAACAAAAAATCCTAAAATTTGCATGGAACCACAAAAAGTCCAGAATAGCCAAAGCAATACGGAGAAAGAAGAACAATGCTGGAGGTATCATACTCCCTGATTTCCAATTATACTACAAAGCTATAGTAATGAAAATAGTATGGTACTGGCACAAAAAGAGACACATAAATAAATGGAATAGAAGAGAGCCCAGAAATAAACCTATGCATATATGGTCAATTCATCTATGACAAGGGAGACAAGAATATATAATGGGGAAAAGACAGTCTTTTCAATAAATGGTTTTGGGAAAACTGGACAGCTACATGCAAAAGAATGAAACTGGATTAATATCTTACACCATATACAAAAATAAATTCAAAATGGATAAAGACTTGAATGTAAGATCTGAAACCATAAAACTCCTAGAAGAAAGCATAGGCAGTCAGCTCTTTGACACGAGTCTTAGCAATATCTTTTTGGACTAGTCTCCTCAGGGAAGGGCAACAAAGGCAAAAATAAACAAATGGGATTATATCAAACTAAAAAGCTTTCACATAGCAAAGGAAACCATCAACAAAACGAAAAGACAACCTACTGAATGGGAGAAGATATTTGCAAATCATATATCTGATAAGGGGTTAATACAGAAATACATAAGGAACTTACACAACCTAATATCAAAACTACCTGATTAAAAAATGGGCACACAACTTGAATAGACATTTTTCCAAACAAGAAATACAGATGGCCAATAGGCATATGAAAAGATACTCAACATCACTAATCATCAGGAAAATGCAAATCAAAACCATAATGACATACCACCTCATACCTGTCAGAATGGCTATTATCAAAAAGACAAAAAATAACAAGTGTTGGCAAGGATGTGGAGAAAAGGGAACCTTCGTACACTGTTGGTGGAAATGTAAATTGGTACAGCCACTATGGAAAACAGTATGGCAGTTCCTCAAAAAATTAAAAATAGAACTACCATATGATCCAGCAATTCCATTTCTGGGTATTTATCTGAAGAAAACAAAAACACTAATCTGAAGAGATATGCGCCACTATGTTCACTGCAGCATTATTTACGATAGCCAAGACGTGGAAGCAAACTAAGTGTTCACTGACAGATAAATGGATAAAGCAGATGTGGTGTCTATATAGCAATGGAATGTTAATCATCCATAAAAAAGAATGAAATCTTGCCATTTGCAACAATATGGAGGGACCTAGAAGATACTAACTGAAATAAGTCAGAGAAAGACAAATATTGTATGATTTCACTTATATGTGGAATCTAATAAACAAAACAAACAAAACAAAACAAAAGAGAAACAGACTTACAGATACAAAGGAAAAACTGATGATGACCAGTGTGGGGAGGGGTTGGGTGGTGGGAGAAATAGGTGAAGGAGATTAAGAGGTACAGACTTCCAGTCATAAAATAAGTCATGGGGATGTAATGTACAACATAGGGAATACAGTCAATAATATTGTAATAATTTTGTATAGTGACAAATGGTAACTAGACTTATTATGTTGACAATTTATAATGTATATAAATGTCAAATCACTATGACATACACCTGAAACTAATATGATATTATACATCAATTATACTTCAATTTAAAAAAATCTGATAAAACAACTAAAAGTACACCTACGCACACTGAAGCAATGGTGGTGGGCTCAGAGACCTAGCCGTCCTCTCACAGTCCCCAGGGGCTTTTGAGTCGTTTTCTAGGCACTTCCATGGAAAATCTTGAAATCTGTGGAACATGAAATGAAATGCACAGTCTAATCTAAAAACTTCTTTTAATCATAAGGAAACAGGGACTCAGGCGAGTTTAAATATCAATAAATGAATTCATAATATTCTATATCATAAACATGGACCCAATACACATACATTTAAAACGTTCACACGAAGACATTTGTATATGCATTGTAGAGAACAGTTGCTGCTTTTCAGCATCCAAACTCTACTTGGGAGGAAGCCAACCAAAGGTTAAAGCTGACAGTCCCTTCTCTATCCATTGGCAGGTAAACTGAGAGCAAGTGACTTAGGCTCATCCAATCAAAAGCTCATTCCAGTGACTTCTGATCTAGATGGAATGAAGCTAAAATTCAGCAACAGCTAGATATCATTTATGGTGGTGAAATTGGAAGAAAAAGCTTAAAAATGGAGGTTTGAGGAGTTCCTATTCCAGGTTAATCATGGGAAATGATTGTAAATAAAACAGAGTGGCCAACATGATGGAAGCAGAAAGACATACCAAGTGGAACAAATAGAATATAAAAAAGTGGGAGAGCAGAAGAGCTTAAGATAATCGGAGAAAAGATTTCATATCGCTAAGTACACAGAAACGAGGCACACATTTGGGTTGTGTGGGTAGCCCAGCTGCTACAGGGGCTTAAATGATAACTTGGCACATTACTTTGGATAGTCTCTAAATTCCACAAGGGCTGGATTTATATCCAATCCTAGGCAAAAAGTAAGCCTTTAACATTTGCCAAATGAATGATCGATAAATACGTATCTAAACAAACATATATTCAGCATTTCCTATATGGTGCCCCTTAGAAACATGTAGGACAAGTAGAAGTTTACAAGGTGAGATTAGGACAATGATTAAAAGATCATGAACTTCAGAAGTAAAAAGAAATGGAAGTCAGAAAAATCCTTCCTAAAATATCTATGACTTTTTGACTGCTGTTGGTAATCTTGAGGGTAACAGAACTAGAATTATGGAGAACTGCGGAATTGGAATGTATTGTTTCCCTCAAGAGGCTTTCCAAATAAAAGGAAATATAAAATGTATCAAATTTGAAATAAAGACATATGGTTGCTAAGGAATTAAGGGGATAAGATCATTGTATTTAGTTTTTAGTAAGGGGAGTGAGTTGGGGCCAGAAGTAAAAATTCATCAAATTTTAGGCACGTTATTTACTTACGTGTTTTATTTTATTTTTATTTATATTTTCAGTTTTATTTTAATGATTCATCGAAAAAAGTTTTTGCTTGTTATTTTATTTGTATGTTTTCATATTTTTCCTTACATATCCAAGTTTTGTTTCTTTTACTTCTTATAATTTGGAAATCATTTTTCCCAACTAATGGTTAATTTACATCTAAGATACCTTTATATATCTTTTATTTAATTCTATCTCTATATATCTTTATCACTTCAAAAATAAAATACATGTATTTGAGAACCCACACCCACACATAAAATGAAACATTTTGCAAGCAATTATTCACACTCCTACTCTAAGATTTTGTTGGTGTAATTTGGAATTTCATATCCAGAATATCATCATTTTTAACATTTTTAGTTTCTTTTAGAAGAATTAACATTTTTCTATTGTTTTTAACTTCTCACTATATTAACAACAGTGATTTAAATATTGATTCTTTGATTGGTTTTAATTACTCACTATTCTTTCTTTTACAACATAATCTAATCCCCATTGGTTTTCATTACTCATCGTACTATCTTTTATGACACACAATCCTCACTATTTAGTTCTTCAGTTTGATTCATTCCTCAGTCAGCTGGAATACTTTTTCAAGTTTTTTTCTTAATTTTTTTTTTTTCCAGAAAAGGAATGTGGGTAAAAACATTTGGAGTCCTTTTATGTCTATTAATATCTTTCTATTACTCTCAAATATGAACGATAGCCTGTCTGGCTATAACATTCTCAGCTATAACATTCTTGAGTTTCAATATATTTCTCTCAAGAGTCTTGTGTTCATTTTTCTTCTGTATTTTTCAAATTGCAGAGAGTCTGACGTCAATTTGATTTGCTTCCTTTTATAAACAAAATTTTTCCCGTCATCTTGATGCTTTAATTTTTTTTTTAATTCAGGACTTTCACCATCATATTTTTAGATAAGTGATTTTCCCTGGGTTTTAAGTCCCTACCACCAAGAAAATATTCTTCCATTATTTCTTTGGGAATTGCTTTTCCTGTAACTGGTCTGTTTTCTCCTCTATGTACTTTGACTTCTTAGAGTTGTCATTGATTCCTTTATATTTCTGATTAGAACATTTATCTCCCTATTCTTTTATTCTAAATTATGGGACAATTTCTCAATCTGCTATAGGAATTCACTGATTCAGTTTTCTGAAATATTCAACGTATATTTTCTGCCTGTGTGCCGTTACAAACCTTTTTTAATCATCCTTTTCATTCTGAGAGCTATCTTTTCTGATAGGTGCCTTGTTCAGAGACACAACAGCTCCCTGAATCAGAGAAATTTTAAAAGATTTTCTCTCATTTCTTGCAGTAAATCTGTTCTATAGATTTTCAGAAGTATTTATTCTTCTACAAGTTTTCTTCTTTTGAATTACTGGCTGTTTCATATATCTGGTCACATTTCTCTGTTTGCTCATCTTTACAGTTGGTTGTTTATGTATTTCTATTTTGTTTTTCAGTACTAAGAGACTAAGATGGTAACTGTAAAATACATTGTGCTACTCTTTTATACCATATTAGTGAGAAAAGAAAAGTTTAGGGTTGTAGATTTATTTTGTCACTTTAGACTTTCCCTTGACTGTGGGACAAAGGAAGGTTCAATTAGGGAAGTCATGCCAGGTGGACAGTACTCATCCACACTATTCCAGAGGATTTCTTCCCTGTAACTCTTGCAGGAGCCCTTTCCTCTAAGTTGTATGACTATATTCATTAGGCACTGGAGGAAGCAGCATGTGTCACAAAGCATGAGGTCAATGCCACACATCGCTGAGAGAGAACACTGCACTGGTGCGTCAGTGAGCTAGTATCATTGCACTTTCCCAGGAATGTCAGTACTGCCCATTGACTTCTCAATGGCTCACCTCTGCCTCTGGCACCCACTGCAAATTTCCTGAAACCTGTGGGGTTTTCCCATCATCTCAAATTCTTATTCCTTAGGCAAATTTCTCTATTGTATCTGTTGACTCATAGATTGATCAGTCCTATCTCAAGTCTGTCTCTTCTACACTATGTTTTATGAAAATTCCTCCCAGTATCTGACATAAAACTGTTATCTTCCCCTCACTTTTAGTTCTTTATGGGTTTTACTCATCGTACATTATCTTTTTGGTCATCTTAATGGTAAATGGTTGAGTTACATAGCAGATGAAGACTGTCATCTTCATCCTGATTTTTTTGTTTCTCTCTTTTTTTTGCACATTTCTGACAGTAAGAAAACAAACTAATGCTGTTTTTTAAAGCTGATTAGTGTACTTCTGAGATTAAATTGGGATCTTGGAATCTCCTAGATATGTTCTGTCCAATAGAAGTTTCTACAATGAGGGAAATGTTCTTCTGAGCTGTTCAATTCAGAAGCCACTAGGTTCATGTAGTTATTGAGCACTTGAAATGTGGCTCATGCAACTGAGGAACTGAATTTTAAATTTCATTTAATTTACATTTAAATAGCCACATGTGCCTAGTGGTTAGTGTATTGGACAGCACAGTCCTGGATAAACATCATTTAAGGTTCAACATCTTTGAAAATGAAAGTCTCTAGACCTCATGCTAAACTCATAAAATCATAATCCTGTGTGTGTTGGCATGGGGGAGGAGGGCTGCATTTTAAAAAAGTTCTCTCCATGATTCTTAGTGTACACTAAGATGGTCTTAGATGGTTCGTTTGGCACCAGGAATAATGGAAATGAGGATTGGAAGGGTGATGACCTTGTGTTCTACTGAGCTTTAAAACAAACTCAGTAGCAATGGATTATGTATGTTAGAAGAAGTTTGACTGGAAAATGCTGAACCTGTGCCATCCCCCTCCCTTGTCTGAGACAGACATGGCCTGTCAATCACTGTGGACTTTTCTACCCAACCCACAAACAGAATCCTTCTCACAAAGAGAATCCTTCTCAAACAGGGTCTTAGCAACCCCTGAGGATCAATCCCAGAGAGTAAACATATTTGCTATCTAGATCAGGGGTCTACAAACTTCTTCTGTAAAGGTCCAGATAAATATTTCAGGTGTTGTGGTCCATACGCTCTTTGTCATAACTACTCAATCTGGAACATGAAAGCTTTCACAGACAATACATAAACAAATGGGTGTGGCTGTTTTAATAAAACTTTATTTATGGACAGTGAAATTAGAATTTCATATAATTTTCACATATATTGAAATATTATTATTATTTTTACTTTTTCAACCATTTAAAAATATAAAAACTATTCTTAGCTCTTGGGCATAAATAAATAGACATTGGGCTGGATTTGGTCCCAGGTGGTAGTTTGCCAACCCTCATCTAGATGACAGCTAAGGTCTCTTCCATTTCTAATATTTTATAAGTCAGAGACTTTTTGCTATACATTTTTTGGAGCAGCACATTAGTATAATATGTTTTGGCTATTTATATCTCTTATAACATAATATCAGGATCTGTGCAATTCAGTATATGTAACACAGACATAATAGTGATAATTACCTAAGGTAAAATCTCTACAACATGAGTGGTTAGAGTGTATAATAGGTGTAAAGACAAATATAGTGATGTCTTAGATTTTGCTCTTCAATCTACTTAAAATTTTTAAAAAGATTTTCAAGTAAATTTCTACTGAATTTTATTTCAACAAAACAGATCAACAAAACTTTTAATTTGAAAAAGTTCTAGTCATGCTATTTTTTAAAAAGAACAAAGATTCTATTTATATCTAAATTGCATTTATGTTCTAAGTTGGAACAATATTTATTTCTACAACTCTACTAAATTTTAGTTAACATTTAACTTCCTTCTATGCATATTAAAGTGGATGAATAAACACCAAAAACAAAAGCTTCTTATAGAGGTACTGAGAGATTATTGTGAAGATTCCCCCAAACATCAGCTGCTATCACCCAATAACCCCTCTCTACCTTACCCTCCCATGTCACTCACGTTTCTAGGTCAGAACATGTTATTGTGACAGAGCATCAATCTCAGCAGGGCGCTGAAGCCAGGAACCACATACACTTCACACTTCCCAAACACCTATACATTTTCCACTTCGGTTATTTGGTTACCATTATTATTATTGCCTCCACCTACATTTATACTTCTCTTCATATTTCACTTATTACATAGTCAGGATAAGAGTGGGCAGTTAAATATCAATATATGATTCCTATGCATTCAAATTTTTTAAATAAGGACATTCTACTCTTTTTCAACTATTATTGTGGATTTTTAAATTTTGTTTTGTTTTGATTTGTTTTTCTAACTAAAGACTTGAAACATTCTCACACATATTGGGAGGTCAACATTAGTCTTTTCTATAAAGTTTGTCTTCTTTTGAAAACTCCTATTTTCTTAAGTTCAAGACTTGAATTTTAATTTTATTTTGCTCATTTTCTTTTTTATATATACTACTATGTTGGACACAATTTCAAAAGTCTTCTCTACCTAATACTCAAGATTCCAACTTTCATAAAATCTTCTTTCCAAATAAATGGGAAATTACTAGCAACCTCTGACTGGGCTGTTAATTACTATCCTGGGGCCAAGTTGACGTAGCATTGTCAACAATACTAAAAAAAACAAAACAAAATGAAACACGAATGAAACATACCTACAGATTTTAAAATAAATACACCAAAGTTATAATAAAAAAATTTTCATGTATACTTATTATTCAGCATTTTTCTTAACTAAAATTTGCTAAAGGACTGAAAATGCTCAAGCAGAAAAATCTTCATTAAAAGAAAAATACAGAAGCAACACTTCTCTCCTTCACTACAAATTCCAAACATAAAAAAAGACTTAAGCATTATACAAAAATAAGAGGAAGAAACCATCATTATATTTTAAGTAAAAATGCTTAATGTTTTGCCCCATCTTGATTAATCTACAAGGCAATATTTATGGGTTCAAGGTAAGAATTTTATAGCTTAAAGAGACTTTAAAATTCTCTTTATTTTATAGATAAAAAATAAAGTTTGGAAAAGCTGGAGGATTGGTGTTCATTAGCGAGTAGAATCAGTACAGCAAAGCTTACAGATAGTTCCTTGGCCTGCTTGTACTGGTCAATGAGTTCCATTAAGATAATGTGATTTCAGGTGGCTTTTTTGGGGTCAGTAATAAGTTTGATATAAAAAATAGCTCACATTTGTGGTACGTCTGCTGTTTATATTACTTGTAGACTGAGATAACCAATATGTTAATATTTCACCCTAAAGCCCAGAATATAAGTAGCAGCACTCATATGGAATGATTCTATTTGACCCATCCATTGGGTCAAGAAATATGAACAGATGACAACCATTCATCATCATCATCATCTTCAAATTTTTTTAAAATAGGAAGTAGACTTTGCTACAAACCAGTATGCTGATATACAAGTGACCAAGACTACGAGAATATTTTCACTTGAGTAATAGGTATGGTAAGTCGACACTGAGTAAAATGGGGAAATGGTGCAGACTTCAGAATCTCAAATATCCAGGTCTAAAATGAATGCTTTCCAACACAGCCTATGGGCTTGTGAATCTTTCTCATGTGTCAAACAAATTTATAATAAAAGATAGTATAGTACTGTTTGTGACGATGAGTGAAATTGTATGTAAAATACCTGGTAGAGCATGTAAAGTAATATTCATTCAATGACACTATTCTTTCTCCTGTCTGTTACTTCCTGTAGAAGGTCCTGTAGTAATTTGCTAAATATTACCATTTCGGTCTGACAGAATTATTACAACTTTACATACCTAACTGCTACAGTTACTTAAACAAGGATGATATATAATTGCTGAATTATAAAACTGTTAGCCCAAGAGATTAAAAACCATCACAAGAAACTCAAACTTTTCATCTCTCAAGATCACTGAGCCAAGTGTGGAATGAGTGATTTCCCTTCTGCATGTTATGAGAAGCATAGAAATAGAAGTTTGGAAGAGTCAGACTTCAGACTTATGATGAAATGAAACTAGTAGGCTACTTTTTTTTTCCTTTTTAGAAAGAAGAGGTTGGGGATTTGTGCTCTGACAGCTCTTTCAATGACTCTCCAGAAAGCGGTAGGGAAAGAATTCGAAAATTTAAACTTCAAAGGGAAATAATATGAACATATCTCAATGCAATAAATAAGTAGCCCTGCTTTACACACCAACCCTGACAGCTATAATTAGACCCCACTGGTTAATTAGACAAACATATTTGGCTAATTTCCCTTCAAATTCACCATCGATGTCAACACATTTGGATAATCCTAAAAGGCTGGGAATTTACAAGTCATAAACATTTAACAAAATAGCTAAGCTTCTTAAAATACTTCTCCCATCTGTGTTAAACCACATAAAATCTAACTGGAACAGCATTATATCTCCCAGCCTACATGAGTTTTTATTAGAGATAGTAAGTCACTTAAAGCTCTATGCTTTAAGTATAGGGGGAGAAACACAACAGAACACACCACAAAAAACCCAGGTTTTGGTTATGTTAATAACCTAAGATTAGTAGGAAAAAGCATGTATTGGCTTCAAGTTAAGTGGCCATTTTTCACTGGGCCAAAATATACATACTAAACCCTTAACATCTTAGTTTTTGTTCAACGACCCAATTGGGAATCGTGAGTCAATAAGGTTCTCTACAGTCTGGCTCCCACTCTCTCTGGGCGGAAGCCAGCCTTGCCTCTATGCTTTTCACCAGCTCTTTCCCTCCCTGGGGACTTCACATATGCCTGGAACACTCTTTGTCTAAATGCTCCTTCTTCGATCACATCTTTGCTTAGATGCCACAATCTCAAAGGGGCCCTCTCTGATTAGTCTTTCCCAGGAGGTTCTTCCTCCCTGGGAATTCTTTGTCGCTGCACCATATTCAGTTCTTTATTGCACATCCCATAACTTGTAATTATACATTATTAATTTGTTTTCTTGTTCAACGTCTGTGCCCCACTGATCAGTCTATTTTATTTACCAATGTTCACTCAAACCCTAGCACAGTGTCTGGTGCATGGACAGGTGCTCAGCAGAGATCTATTTAATGGATCAATGCACAAAGAACACAATGGACGAAGGAATGAATGGATGAGTCCCTGCTCTGCAACCATTTTCATTTTAAATCAGTACAAATTACCAAATGTCATCATCCTGTCAAACTCTGCTATAGACATTATCTCTATAAAAATCTAACATGCGATTATTTAGATTTCTGGTGAGTTTGAGATTCTTCTGTTTAAATATGATTTTTTTTTTGAATTAGGAGAGCTGAAATGTCCAGTGTATAAGTAAATATGGCACATTACACAATAAGAAAAATAATTGTTTATTAGATGCTCCATGGTATTTAGAGTTGATTTATTTTGTAAAACCTCCCTTTGGCAAATATGCATACAGTCTGCTTTTACAGTCTGGAAGAAGCCACACACCATTACTTCTACTACAGCTTTCTAAGTGCTCAACTATCTCTGCTCCTCTAAACCTTAGCTTCCTAAACGTCATTCTCATGGCCACACTTACGGCTCCTGCCTAACTATCCCCTAACCCCCAAACCAACAACCAAACACCTACTTTCCCCTATTCTCTTTCCAACCTAATTCAATCCCACATATTCACACTCTCCACCTTTGCTCTTCTCTTTTTGACCCAACTTCTCGTACCTTTTATTAAGTTCCTTAGAAGTCTTGTTCATTTATTAGCAAGTTTATTTTTATCTGTAAATGTTTTTTCACTGTCTCCTTTCAACACTCTTAAGGATACTTTTATTCCCCTACTCTTCTTAATGCACTAGAAGTCTGGGCCTTGCTCCCCAGTTCTGCTTTCTGATCACTGATCAACTCCCATTGTTTCACTTTTGTACACTGGAAGTCCATAGGATGTATTTTTATCAGCTTCTTCACCACCATTTTTCATCCTTCACAACTCACCATTACCTTCCCCAACCATTTCTGTGCCTGATTCACCATTTTCCTTTCTGCCCCTTCTCTTTTGTCATCATTAGTGACTTAAACATTACAGTTGATCTTCTGACTCATCACTGTTTACCTTCCACCAGTGCTTTGACCTTTAACTCTAGCAACCATCAGCCTCTGATGAGTACAGTCATATCCTGGATCTTGACCCAGCACCTCCAGGATCTCAAACATTCTTATCTTCTGTGAGCATGATCTGATTACAGATCACAGGAACCTTGATCTCTATTTCTTGAATTATCTTTTTGCTTTCACTGAGCTCTCTGCTTACTCATTTTCTAACAACCCCTGCGAGCAATGCCTCTTGCCCATTTGGGGCCCGCTGGTTAGTCACTTCAATACTGACCTCACTATCACATTTGGCACCATATTTCTTGGCCTCCTTTCACATACACATTGCTTTTCCCAACCTTTTATTGCTTATGTCTCCTGAAGGATTCTTCTGGAAGAGTGTCTAGGGGGCTATCTCCTGGTTCTCCCAAAGTGCAGAGTCCCCATGGAGCTCAGCTTGATGGGAAAGTGGGAAGACGCCCTTCTACTCACTGTTCTGAACTGTCCTTTGTCACTTAGTTCTCAAATTGACAAGACTTCAGGCTCAAAGTTCCACGAATTCTCACAAGAGAGCTCTCATTTTTTTCCTCCCTTGTACAAACTCATCTGCTATATATACTTCTCCAGGAGACACCTCTCACCACACATAAGCAAACAACAAATACATATGCAAACTAAACTAACAATCTCATATCAACAACATCATAAGCGACAGTCTTCCACCTCATAAGTCCTCCGTAAAATATCCTCCCTCCTCCTCCTCTCCCCAGAAACTTCAGTTTGCTCTGTGAATAGATATTGACATTGCATTTCTGTTTTTTCTGGGAAACCACCCTCCTACACCACACACACACACGCACTCACAAACACACCTCCCCCCGACAAGAAAAAAGAATACTATGTCCCAAAATTGATTTTAAATATCTGTTTGGTATTCCCCTTATACTGAATGCCAGCCAGTGAGTACAAACTAGTTGCTTTCTCTAGCGTTAATCCATCCTAAGAGCAAAACAATTCCATGAGTCAATGCAGATTCCTGGCTCCCAGTCATAGCAATTCTGATTTAGTAGGTCTGGAGTGGGGACTTGACTCTTTGTATTAACAAGCACCCTAGATGCTTCTGATTCATACTTTTTAGAATACTGTTTGCCATACCCCAACTGCTGTCTGAGGACTAGCTTGAATGAGACATCGATCAATCAGAACTGTGATACTATGAATCTGCTCTTTGGGACATCTGCTCTACCCACCAGATTTGTGATAGGAAAGCCTTCTAGAAGAAAGACCAACTTTCTTACATTCCTCTTAATATTGCATTAGACTAACCAACTCTAGAAACTCATTGCTGACTCCAGCAATGTCCCTGCCAGGATCCGCTTCCTCTACTTTGGTGGTACAGAAGGCAGAGAGTGTGCCTAGAGGCTGAGGCTGAGCTCATGGTAAAATTTCCTCTGCATGCCACAGTGATATAGTGATATATTATATGTTTCTTTCTGATGTTTACACTTCTATTCACAGTTCAAATGTTATTGCATTTATTAGAACATTCAAAATAATATTAACAATAATGGCAATAATGAGCAATCTGTTTTCTTATTGATATTATTCCTTCTTAAAAAGAGTTCACTTCTAGTGCACAAAGTACCACTTTGATACCACCTGTATCAAAATGTCATAGGATTCTTGTTAAATACTCAGATTCCTGGGTCCCACTAAGTGGTATTAAATAGGCTCTCTGGAAATCTGCAAATCTGCACTTTAACACCCACTCTCAAGTGGCTCCAATGTCTACACACAGTTCCCTTGTACCAGCACTAGCCTCAGGGAGCTAATCAGAATCACCTGGAGAACTTTTACAACCTCCTCAATTAAGCTCATCCTTGGACTTAAAAATCAAAATCTGATGGGATGAAGAGAAAGAGATAAAGGTGCTGTTTGAAGAAGCTCCTCAGATAATTTTTTTTTTTAATATGGAATTCGGGGATAGAAGGTTAAGTTAATATAGTTCATGGCACATTATCATTATTGACCTGTGCAAGGCCCCCTTTTATTTGGTTTATTTTTTTTCCCCTTCAAGCCACTCGCCCTACTCCCATTCCATATCCTTTGATATGTACGGTTATTATAAAATATGTAGGGCTGTTTTGTGATCTATGGGCTTTTAATTTACATAAACATGTCATATAATAGTTTTTTTTTTACTTTTTCATTCAGTAATGTTTCTTAACACTTATACATGTTGTTGCATGTTCAGAGCAATTCATTTGCTAATTCATTGTTTCTAACTGCTGTGTAGTATTACATGGCATGCATTCACATCCAAGACATTTCATTTATCCATTTATTCCTTCCCTTGGGAAGCGACATCTAGGTTGCCTCTAGTGCCCTACTACCATAAACAACTATATCCAAGTATTTCTCTGAACAATATGCTGAGGAGAGAGACTACTGTGTATTATGAAAATTTTTCCTACTTAGTTTCACATAGAACTGCCAGATTGCCCCCTAAACTGGTGGCATGAGCTTACATACCTACTAGCAAGTAAGGCTGAGCACTTCTTCAAGTACTTGTTAGTCACTCAAGACTCCTCTCTTGTGATTCGCCTATCCATATATACAGACCACTATTCTATGGGAGCATGTATTTTTCTCTTTTTGATTTTCTTTCTTTTAAAACCATTTTACTGAGGTTATGATTGACATATAAAAAGCTGTACATATTTAATGTATACAACTTGATGAGTTTGGAGATTGTGAAACCATCACCACAATCTATGCCATAAACACATCCATCACCTCCAAAAGTTTCCTCCTGCCCTCTTTATTATCATTTTTTGTGATAAGAACTCTTAACATAAGATCTACTCTCTTAGTAAATTTTTAAGTATACAATACAGTATTATTAACTACAGGCTCTATGCTACACAAGAGATCTCTACAACTTATTCATCTTGCATAACTGAAACTTTGTATGTATCCTTTGACCATCACTTCTCCATTTCCCCCTCCCCCCAGTGCCTGGCAACCATCATTCTACTCTCTGCTTCTGTGAATTTGACTATTTTAGGTACCTCATATAAGTGGTATTATGTAGTATTTGTCATTCTGTGTTTGGCTTATTTTACTTAGCATAATGTCCTCCAGATTCATCTACACTGTCACAAATGGCAGAATTTCCTTTTTTTTTTTGGCTGAATAATATTCCATTACATGTATATACACATTTTTAAAATAAATTTCTTTGTCCATGTAAACTTTTTAGTTTTAGATGCTGCAAATTCAGTATGTCACTTCTGTTTGCTTATAAAGACTTTATTAAACAGAAACTCTGAATATCATGACAAATACATTCTTTTCTCCCCTCATTGTTTGTGCACTTGGGTTCATTTAGGTGTTTAAAGTCCTTCTCCACACCACGATACAAAACCATTAGCTTACATTTTTATAGTAGATTTATATTTTTATCTATCATATTTAAGTATTTAATCCTCCTGTCCTTTTCCTTTTTTTTTAATGTAAGACTCTAACCCTCTTTTTCTCTAGAAAGTGAGCTAGTTTCAACAACACTATCTACTAAATAATCCTCACTTTCTCAACTGAGGTTTGTGCTACTACTTCATATGCTGTTTCCACATGTACACAGATTCGTCTCATTGAGCTGTGTGCTCTTGTGCCAGCCTCTTACTCTTTTATTAATATGGATTTGCACTTTGTCTAGAATCCTTGTAGTGCACATCTTTATTTTTCCTTTTCAAGATTGATTTAGCTATTTGTGATTCTGTATCATCCATATTAATTTTACAGTGAGTTTGTAGAGTTCTTAAAAACACCTTATCATAGTTTTTATCAGAATTGACTTGAATTTATAGATAAATCAGTATTAATTCATTCCAACCATGAACATGTTCTCTCTCTCCATTTATTTAGATATTCTTTTCTGTTGTTTAATATATTTTTAAGCTTATTTCTTACTTGCCTTACAGATGCGTTATATTTTCTATTCTATTTATGATAATGCTGTTGTTGGAATAGAACATAATATTTCTAAGTTAATCTTGTGTAGATAGTTATTTTGCTGACCTCTTTTTTGTTCTAAAGGTTGTCTGTTGCTTTTGAGGGATCTTCTTTTGTAAATTATCATATAATCTATATATACTTAGAGTTTGCATCACCAATTCAGATATTTACCTCTTGTTTCTTTTTCTCACCTTATTGTATTATTCAGGACTTTTGAAAACATCTTGAATGATAGTGATGACAGTGGGCATCTTCACTGGTCTCTCATCGTAAAATAGGTTCATCCAAACTTTCTTATTAAGTTAAATGTTTGATCCAAGTTTTTGATAAAAGACTTATTAAATAATAGTTTTCTTTTGTCTTTGATTTTTTATTATAAATACGTGTTTTTAATCAAATTTTATCAAATGCCTTTTCTCAGTTTTTAGGATAATCAGGTGTTCTTTCATGGTCCATTAGTGTGGCAAACTATGTTGATTGATTTTTGATGATAAAACATACTTGCCTTTTTGGGATAAACCTGAACGTGATATATTCCAATATTACGTATAATTATATTTATACCATACATTTATATATAAAATACGTATTATATAGAATATATATAATACAGATTTAATAAGCTAACATTTATATAGGAGTTTGCATGTATTTTAATAAATGAAATGGACTCTACATTTCATTTCCTTATATTACCTTTATCTACAGTTGGTATCAAAGTAATATAAGCCATGTAAAATAAGTTGAGAAATTTTCCCTATTTATGTGTTTTCTCAAACCACTTGTATAAAATGAAGATTATCTAATTCTTGGAAGTTTGAAAGAATATACATAAAATACGACTTGAGCTTCTACATTAGGGAAAAAAGGAAGTTGAATAGGATTTCAATTGATTTAATGGCTTTTCTATTTTCTCGTGTCATGTAGCAATACTATGATAGAGAAAAATATATGTTTTAACAAGATTTTAAGATGTAGTCTCATATAATTTGTTCATAGAATTCTTTTATTTTAAAACTATTGCGTATATAGTTATTTTCTTTCTTATTCTTTTTATATTTCCACTGTCTACCTTTTTTTTTAATGCCAGATTTTTCCATCTTATTTATCTTTAAAAAAGGATTTTCCTTAGCTAATCTTCCACATTGTTTTTATTCTCTATGTCATTAATTTCTTCCATTATCTTTAATATTTTTTCTTATATCTTTGGGTTTATTCTGAAACTTTTCCTCGCATTGAGTTGAAAGCTTTGCTCATATACTTTCTAATTTTTCCAATTGGTTCTTGATGACTGTTCACTTCTGTTTCTTTTTCTCACTATTCTCTCTTACATCTTTGAGAAATTTATTGTGCCAACTTAAAAAAATTATTCTCTCTAGACAGTTCTACTTCATGGAGAATAGGCTATTCAGTTTTTTGTCTCTCTCTTAAAGGAGTTATAGTCCTCAAAGGTTTTGTTATTATTCCCCAGAATCTCATATTTCCTTACCTGGCAATATATACCCACAGGGAGGGACTGAAGTCCAGACCCTAACTTATGCCCCTTCTGATAAGGCGAGGGGGTGGGTCAGGGCTCACTGAAAAAAACGCTGTCATGACAATCTAGGTTCCATTGTTCTTTGTTGACCAAACCCTCAACAGATGACCCAGCCCCACAGAAAATCCCCCTTATGGGCATCCAGGTGCTGCTTCTTTCCCAGAGCTATGTCCCTTGCTTGTAATCAGGTAGACCCTGGGGTAGATTAGGAGGAAATGCACACTCACAAGCTGACAGGGTCACTTGTATCCACTCACTAACTGCAGAGAGTGAAGGGAACAATCCCTGGACTGCTCTTGGCAACCTTGGCCTGCTTTCTGTCTCACAGTGGAATGAGAGAGGGCAGCAGTTCACCCAGTATGTATGTGGGAGTGGGGGTTGCAAGAACACACATATACATCCACAATGAAAAGTCTTACCCTGCCCTTGGCCCCAGGACTTTCTTCCCTCTGGACTGCTGCATCACCCTTCACTCAATTCCACCTTCTCTCTCCCAGCGGTTTCTCAGGATGTAGCAACATGACTCTTGTTTCTACTGCATATGTAGCATTTACAGGGTTGGGTTGAGAAGCGAATCAGGGGTTATGTTTTGTTCGCTATTTTGCCAGAGATTAAAATCCATTCCCAGGTATTTCTGATAGGTGCATTTCCTTCCATGTTGAAAACTTTAATCTAATATTTGTCTACTACAAATAATTTTGGCTACTAGTTTATAAAAGATAGTGTTTCTTTTACTAAAAAATAAGTGTCAAAGTGCTTTTATAATTATCTGAAATCTATGTTTTTTAGGAACGTATATGTAATTTTTCAAGGCATCTATAGTACTTATGCAGATAATATTAATAGGGTCTCATATTTAAACATCTATATTACTGGATATATTTTATTTGGTTATGATGGATCATTATTTTGTTGTATTATTCACTTTTTCATATTTCATTTAAGGCTTTCTCATCTAGTTTTATAAGTGAAATTTATCTCTATTTTCTCAAATTATTTTTATGAAATGTTATTATTTAAGAACTGTCACATTTTCTTCTAAGAATAAAAGAGATGGCCACCTATATCTATTCCTCGAATGTTGAAGGAATTAACCAGTTAATCTAACTGTGGATTGGACCATATGGAATTTCCAATATCTAACTAGTTTTGACCTTCAAAAACAGACATACAACATGGCTTTATCCATATGCATATTAGGGGGCACCCTCATTAATGTTCTAATCAAGTTTTTACTTCACTGGGAGTAAACATTGACATACTGGTATTGTTTTTTTCATTAAGCAGAAAAATATTCTTAATTTCTCTCCCAAACCTACCACACACATTTGGAATTACATACAGATGTATACTTTAAGAACAATTCTAGAAAAATAAAAACCCATCCCTTTACTTATTAATCTTCTGGCCTATGATGTTCTAGACAAACAACACAGCAAAATTAGTTTCATCTATCTACTCATTGTCTTGTTCACTCTGGCCTTTCTTTCAAGGCAAAATACATGGGAAAAACAAAACAAAACAGTGAACCAAGAACTCCTAGGAGAGTCTTTCAGTTCACTTTCTGGGTGAATGCTTCTCTACCTGACCACCAGAACAGAGGAGCTTCCAGGAAGTTAGAGAATTGAAAAATAGGGAAAAAGAATGAGTCACAAGAGGGTCTTACCCTTTTACTAATAGGGAGATTGGATGAAGGTCTTGGAAAACTACTGTAACTTATGCATACGTGTGCAGTTATCATGGAGTATTCTATTCCTTTTTTTTTTGGTGAAGAAGACCAGCCCTTAGCTAACATCCAATGCCAATCCTCCTCTTTTTTGCTGAGGAAGACTTGACCTGGGCTAACATCCGTGCCCATCTTCCTCTACTTTATATGGGACGCTGCCACAGCATGGCTTGATAAGTGGTGTGTTGGTGCGCGCCAGGGATCCGAACCGGCGAACCCCAGGCCGCCGCAGCAGAGTACACGCACTTAACAGCTTGCGCCACGAGGCCAGCCCCAGTATTCTATTTCTTAAATTAAGCATACACTGTAATTCATTATTTTACGAGGCTATGAAATTCATCTAGAAAAAAACAAAGAACATTAAAATGCCACAGGTCACATTAATGTTGTAAAATAATTTTTTTTGTCTTATAAATGAAACTTTATGATAGAAATTTGGGGATTTTAATAATGAAGACTCCTTGGAAAGAGTCCAGGAAAGGCCTTCTACATAAAACGCTGTGTTCTAAAAGTGAAAGACAGAACAGTAAGTTTCCAGGGCAAAATATCGAAAAACTATGTGACCCTTGTGTTAACCTCTATTTGCTTTTTGTGTATGGAAGACAATTTTGAAAGGTAAGATAGTGAAGAGAACTAAGTATTCACTCATTTTATCTTCAGAAAATATATTCCAGAATATACTCACTGATTCCAGGATTGTTTGGGTTCACTAGAGATAAGTGTGTGTTCTAGGCACTCTCCTCTCTGCTACCTTTGCTGTTGCTCTTCTTGCAGTTACAACGGCTCCCAGAACCTCCTGCTCTGAGAATTCAAATCTATTGCTTGTTTCATAACCTGTTTCAAAGCTCATCTTTTAAAGAAGGCTCTCCTAAATTTTCACCAAATATATTTCTTACACTATTAACCATTCTTAGGTTGGAAAGTTGATATTATTTCTAGGAGAGTGAGCCATACTCTCTATAGTCCACAAAACTCTCTCTCACTCCTTAAATTTTCATTATTCAAGACTCTTTTTGTGTGTTATACATTAACCTCTCCTTGATATCCTCTTTTTAAAATACAAGTATCTGGGGAAGATCTAACATTAGACCCTTCATACTTTAGTATGAATAAGATTATCAGACTATGTCCCTTTGCCAGAGATCTCAGCAGAGTTCTAGGTGTCTAGAGGAAAGAATGGATGGTGAAAGAAAAGAGAGACAAAGTCCATAGTGAGACCAGCTTGCCATTTTTTCTTTGGTCTTCCTAATTTAGCACATAACTGTATTTTGGTTTAGTGTAAAAAGCAAGATTATGGGGTCTATAATCAAACTGCCTAGGTTCAAATCCAGGCTTTACCACTCACTATATTTGTGACTTCGGGCAAAGTACTTCATTTTTCTATCCTGCAGTTTCCTCCTCTGTAGAATGAAAACAATGTACCTAACTCACAAGGTTATTGTGAGCATTAAATGAGGTAGTGCATATAAACTCTTAGAAATAGTGCATGGCACAGAATAGACATTCAAGGTTATCTTCCTTTGCTTTTCTCTGCCGTATCTCATTCAATATGTGCAGCTCTAAGAACCAGGGTCTTGATGTTTTAATGGATTCACAGTTGAAATCCTCACTTGGCTCTCTCTTTATATATCATAATAGTCCACACATTTATCAATGAGTAGGATAGCTATTGCCTAGGACACCTGTTCTGCCTCTTCGCAAACATGTTTTTCCAAAGACCAAGATCTCTCTTAAGTCACAGCCTAGTTGTTATTAGCTTAAGACAGTGAGAAACTGGAGAACAAAGAGTGTTCCTTTACCTCTACATCTCAGTGCCTCACACAGCATCTGGAAAATGAGAACCAAGGGAAATACTGGTTGGATTGAAAATATATTATTATGCTAATAAGAGTAACAGTTGGGGTTTACCTTGAGATCTTAGCTTTATAATACCATCTTTCTGATAAACTGAAAGCACTCTATAAATCTTGCCAACTACATGATATTATACTTGTTTCATATGTTTTTTAATTGGGAAATTATTCCCACTTCAGATGAAAACATTTTTTAAAGGCCTTAGGTGCTGGGCAGTGTGCCCCGTGTTTGGAAATGATTGAAAAAAAGGAAAGACACAGTTCCAATTCTCTATCCTTACCTCCCTCTCTCAAGTACAGCTGGGGTTCCCTTCCTAAGTACTACATTTCTTCCCTATCTGGTCTTATGGCACCATTCTCATTCTCCATGTTATCTACATGCAAAGTAAGAATGATCCCATAATGACATATACAAGTTTTGTTCATACTTGACTGCAAAACTTATCAAAACTTTTCTTAATGCTGTTTTATTCTACTCTTTCTTACCCTGAATAGCAATAACCTCTTAATAATGCTTGCTATAGAATTTTAATTTGAAAGGCTGTTTACCTCAGTGAAAAAGATAAAAGCAAATAGGGGTTAAACCACATTATCTTTTCTTTAAATGGTGTGATGCTATACCTTCTCTGAACAACAGGGCTATGCTTTGCCCACTTTCTTATATCAAGCATATGTGCAATAAGCTTACTTATATATTTATTTATTTAGTTGTGTTTAACAGGTGTATAAATATGAGCTTATTTTGAGCTTTTCCTGGTACCATCCTTAGGGCTACCTGACACTCTTTAGCCTTCCTTTGTGGTTAAATACACATTTTCTTTGAAATCTGAGTGCATAAGAAAATTTTCTTCCCAGAAGCCACATGCTCTAAAGGATCTTTCTGCTTTCTTCTCACTGGAATGACATGAACATTTATTTCCCAAGGTTCTCCTCATTTCCTAATTAACAGCCACTGAAGGATAGCATGGTGCATCCAATAGAGTATGGACTCTGAAGCCAGAGTTTCCATTCTAACTCCCTGCATTAATAATTATTGCCTATCACACAGTTATTACTCTGAGTGTTTATTTCCTCATCTGAAAAATAGGGCTAATAAATGCTCCTTCAATTGGATTTTATGAAGACTCAATGAGATGATGGCTGCAGAATGCTTGGGAGTAGTTTGATGAATGCTAGCTCTTCTATCCTCTGTTTTGTTGAGTGGATTCAAGGCCAGAGTAACCATTCCCCTGTGGATTCTTCTAGCTTTTCAGTCACAAAAGATTCTTCTGGGTACATCAAGAATACATGAACTGTTCAGCATTCAGAAGAAAGACACTGCCAATAGAAGACTAATCTCAATTCAAAAAGCATTTTGCTAGAATCTAAGGGGGATTCAAAGATGAGGGAGATAAAGTTTCTGACACTAATAGCCTGAAATACTAGAGTTATAATCTATACTAGGAAAGCATCAGTTGTATCTTTTCTCTCTTTCCTTGAGCAGTCTGTAGTATCTCTCAGCAACATCATTTATTTTTTGATCCCCTCTTATTTTTCAATATCCTTTTTAACATACTGTTGAACATACCAATGTACTTTTAATGCACAGTTCACTTTGTACATTAGATATCTTTCCTTTAAGACAGATCTCATCTCCTTTTCCACTGTTCCACACATCCCTAAGACCATCCCACCAAACCTTAGTGATAGCCATGGTATGGATTTTACTTAATAAAAGGGACTATATTAGCCAAATGCCAGATGCTGAGTGGTCATGTCAAAACTCAAAAGTATAATTTAGACTCTGTGGGGTTATACAGGTGCTTAAGATGAATGCCATATAGTGATAAAGGAGGCAGAAATGTACCTAAGAGAAGAAGGACTCAGTAGCAGGAGACAAGATACCACAATTAGTGGGGAGGGGTAGATAAAGGAATAAAGAATGCATTTTTAGCTAGGTCACCAGGCTAAAGAGATGAACCAGGAAAACCGGTGTCATCACAAGCTGAGGACTCAGGGGAATTAAGAAATCAGAAGGAAATCAGAAATACAGGAGTCAGCGTTGGTCAGAGGAAGCAAGGAGATCAACATATTTAGACAAATCAGATACTTTCTGAGGTAGTCACTTTAATATTCCCCTGCTCTGCCTAGTTTTTAAGGTGTACTCTCACTCCAGATTGACTGAGGATTTGTATGAGTCCTGACAAGCTCAGCTGAAGTTATGAATACTGCTCAGTAACTATCTATAGCACTTCTGAGAACTGTACTGTAATGTCCTATTCTACATCTTAGGTTGTAATTCACCTTCCTCCACAAATTTCCAGTTTAAGACTTGCTTGATTAGTTTGGGCAACATATTTTTTTCCTCACATATTTTTCCATCAAGTTGATGTGAGCTAATAATATGGTATGGTCATTAAGAAAGTGAACATAATTGCAGATACATTTTTTATATTAATATAAATTTACTATACAGGTAATAGAACGCATGGAATTTATGGTTTTCATATATCATCCAAACTACTTTGTGAAATTTTGAGCTGTGCTTTTAAGGAATCTTTGAGAAACTGGAAAAGGACAACCAGAATGGTAAAAGTTCTACAGATTATTTTGTAATTGAAATGCTTGATAAACTTGGTTTTTATTGAAGAACACTAAAAGGAGAGATGCTAGCTGATCTTGATATTTGAAATATTCACGTTAAGAGAATAGGTTTATTCTGTGGTGTGTCAGAAGGTGCAACTATGAAAAAATGGATGAATATTATAAGGAAGGAGATTAGAGATTTATACATCAGTGATACAGGTGTCAAATCTATCCAACAAAGGCTGATGCCTTGAGATAGTTAGCTTGCATTCTCACTTTAGTCTTCAGTTCAACATCACTCCTTAAAGCTCTTACACATGCCTTCAAAAGAGGCCTGGTGCTGCACTAAAAAAAGACATTCTGATTCCTCCTTACCTATCCTCATTACATTTGCTCTTAATTGTCATTTCAGTCCTTGCCTTGCTCTTCATATCTAAAGCATAGTTTTTTTGTTTGTTTTTCTTCCCAGCTACAATTTTCTCTCTTCTTGACACTGATTCTTCTTTCTTCAGGCTCCTTCAAGTCTGACCCATCAACTCTGACACTACTCCCCTCTAATCAGCATTTGGTATTCAAGCAAAAGAAAGGAAACTACACATCAGAAATTATATAAAAGGGGCCTGCACTGAGTAGCAAATTTTACCACATAAGATTTGTAGTCCCTTTCAAAGTTGACATCCTGTCTTATAAAATACATTAAAATTATTGCCATCGCCAGAGAAACAAATTTCTTCTTCTGGGATAATAAGGAGAAAATCTTTTTAGTTGTTTTCACCCAAGTAAAACTATATTCTTTGTGTAATCATTGTGAATTAACACTTACTGAGACAAAAATGAAAAAAAATCAAGCATATTAGGATTTTTACTAATGGCATGGTGATTCCACACAGGCTGCACATTGTTGAACAGGGGTTTTCAGTCTTATTTTGCACTCATTTGCAGGTAAAGAACAAGCAATCTATAAATAATATTTAAATTTTGTTGATAAAATACACTCTTGTACCCGCACTCACAGTCTAGGCTGCTTTCTTGAGTACGGGTAATAGGATGGGATTAGAACAAGAGTAATGGCACTGTATTCAATCTTGGACAAGAGGGCTTGTTTCTTCTGTATGTGGTGGTGAAAGAAAATCAAGGTCTTATCCTTGCTCTAGCTCAGATCACGCACTATCTGTGTCACCTTGAAACAGTCGGTTATTCTCATTGGCACTGCTTAAATAAGGATTCTGTTTAAATCAGGGTAATCCAGAGTGCAAGAAAAAGCTGTAGAAACCGTGTGGAAGGAGGCCAAGGGGGTAGGGCCAGGCGGGGTGGAAAAGGACCAACCTCTACTTTGCAGGTTCCAAGGCGCGCGTGGCGCTCGCCCTTCGTTCCCAGGGACTCCGGGCGGCCTGAAGGACAGCAAAAAGCACGTGGCGAAGCCGCGCGGGAGCACACGAACAGCAAGAGCTCCTACTGATAGCCCCCGCGGGAGCTGGATGGGTGAGGCGGGGCGGGCGCGCGCAGGGGCTGCCGGGACGTGGGCGCGGGTGTGCGCGGGGGCTGCTGGGGCGCGGACCTGCCCGGGCCCTCTGCCAGGAGCTCGGCCCTTTGGCGAGTTGGCGCCCGGGAGGGCTTAGTTTGCTCCAGGTCACCTGGAGCAACCCGGGTTTCACCTGGACTGTGAACAGAGGCCCCCATTCCAGGCCGCAGCGCCAGGCCAAGTCCTTTGGCCTTGCGAGGCCTCCCCCGCTTGGGGATGATGGCGGGAGCAAAGCCGTGACCGACTGCGGCAGATTGAGGCCCGGCCGCGTCTGGATTCGGTGAGCCTGGGTCTCCTGGTGTATTAAAAGTTGGAGAAGAAATGAAAACGATTGAAAAGAGCAGTACGCTTCAATTTGAAGGAAGCTGATATGCAAAACCAAGCAGTAGGGTGAGTCCAAGAAACAAATTGCACAAAGAAAAGGACCTCTCCCAGTCTCTGAAACTCTTCACTTGCACCCCAGATTCTGTAGTGTATATCCCGGGTTCATTTGATTCTTCTTACAGCCGTTTATATAAGTTTATGCTGTAGTATTTACCAAGGGTGGAGAGTTAGGGACCAATTATAGTGGGAATTTCTTGTCATACCCATTCTGCTTTCTTTGTGTTGTGTGTAGCTTTTGTTTTGCGTATGCGTAGCCAAGAGGGGATTATATCTGAATGTAATGTGCTTATATCTGAATGATTGATCTGCTAGAGCTGCTAGAACTACATTTTTTGATGAAACAGTATTTGTTGTGGTTAGCATTTGGTTTTAGTCAGGTGATGAGAAATTAGATACTAATATTCCAGCGAAGCCTATATTTTGAAATCCTGCTTCTGGAATTAGAGAGAAAGCTCTGTTCATATTGATACAAACTTCCAAAATGCATAAAGGTTCGTAACATATCTGCCTCCACCTGTTTATTCACTGTTCGTGATTCTTCCTCTTCACATGGGCTCTAAATAAGTGTTTCCTCTTGCTAGCTTAGTGGACTTTGCTGAACAACTTGTGGACACAGAGGAAACCATTATAGTGAATTGAAAAGGCATGAACTGTTCAGTAATATTTAATAGCATATGTGGCTCTGTTGAGACACATTCGGGACAAAATTTCTAGTTCTGTCCTGTTCTTCATTTTAAGGTTCCTTGGTGTCATTTATGTTATTTATGCCCCTTACCCTCAAAAGTTTAGCTGACTTAGAAAATGAGTAATATGTAGGGCAAGTGGAAATTCTCAGAAAAAGTCTTGCATTTTTCACAGATGAAAAACATGACTATCTTTGGACATCTTCAGTAATTTAAAAAGTACGCCCCACTGGTTGAGAAAAATAATTTAAATGATGGCCCCAAGCATGTTTAGACATTGGAACATGAGGCAAGTTTTAAGGAATTGCAAAATAGCTCTGAAATTTTTATTTTTATTTTTACAAAGTGTTTTTTTGTTTTTCAATTAAATACTCCCTGTCCTGCACCCCATTCCACCTCCTTTTTAGAATGTTCTCTTGTAGTGACAGTTACCAGTGCAGTTACATATGGCCAAGGGGCTAACAAAATATTCCACTGGGGTTTTAGGAGCTTAATTTGTGGCATAAATCTCTGTTCTCAGGCCTTTGCTCTCAGAACCCACGAGGCTGTCAAGTGTTGCCAGAGGGCAGTAGGACTTAGTTCTAAGTTTTAACTTTTATAGCGTTTCACATGACTCTCAAACAATTGTTTTCCATTGGATTTCAGATGAAGCTGTTAGTTCCTCAGGAGTCCCCCATCTGGGTTTCCATTAATCTCGGTAACAGGCTCAAATCCTTTCACACTCAGATGCTTTGTCTGCATCTGTAACAGAGTGATGGTGGATGGAATAAATTACTATCATTGTTTTCTGGTATCCTTACTCATTGCAAAATCTTCCATAAAAGCTGGTACCTTGTGGGTGGGATTTGTTAAAAGAGCAAAACAGGAATTGGTTAAAGAGATTAAGACAGAAGCACTCAGTTTCGTATTAAAATTAATTTTTCTAGAAAGACCTTTTGCTTGTGTGTGGGGGTGTGTGTTAAAGAAGGATTATTGAGGTTAACTTACATATAGAGAAAATCACATTTTGTAGGTATACAGTGCTATGCATTTTTAAATAAGGTATACTTCACATAAACCAAAATCCATCCTTTTTGGTGAATAGTGCAAGTACAGGTTTTTCCAAACATGAACAGTCATGTAGCCACCACTGAAATCAAGATATAGGATATTTCTGCCACTCCAAAAAGTTTTCTAGTGCTCCTTTGTAGTTAGTTCCCTTCTTTCGCCCTAGCCTCTAGCAACCGGTGATCTGATTTCTGCCCCCATAGTTTGGCCTTTTCCAGAAAGTTCTGTAAATGAATCATACATGTATGTAGCCTTTTGTGTCTGGCTTCTTTCGTTTAGCATAATGCTTTTGAGATTCCTCCATCTTTTTACATGTATCAGTAATTTGTTCCTTATGACTTTTGAGTTTCATTCCATTGTATGAATATATATATATACACACATGCATTATTGTATGGATGGACCACAGTTTACTTACTCACTAATAGATGGACTTTTAAGTTATTTCTGGTTTTTGGGTATTATGAAGAAAGCTACATAAACATTCACATACAGGTCTTGGTATGAACAATGTTTTCATTTACGTTATATATAAAATACCTAGAAGTGGGGTTGGTGGATTTTATAATTGTGTATTTAATATTATAATGGACTGTCAGACTTTACCAGTGTGGCTGCACCATTGTTGCATTCCCACCAGCAAGATGTGAGCATTCCAGTTGCTCCAGATCTTCTCTGGTGCTTGGTGTTGTCAGGTTTTCGTTTTTTGTTTGTTTTTTCTTTACTGTTCTGTGTGTGTAGTGATAGCTCATTGTGGTTTCAGTTAGAATTTGCCTAACGACTAATGATGCTTATATGTGTGTGTGTGTGTCTATGTATAATGATGATATATGTATATATTTATTTTAGGGTGAGTGTTACAGTGCAGGTACTGTTTTATACAACAAGGACATGTATCATAATCCCCTTTGGGGGATTAAGTTTGACATAGTGAGAAAAGTGAGAACTTTGGAATCAGGCAGATAAGGGTTTGAACTGTGACTAGTTGTGTAGACCTCTGTGTTCCTGTTTCCTCATTTATTAGGTAACAATAAGAATACCAGCCTCACACAGTTATTAGGAGAATTACATAAGACAACATATCCAATACAGCTAGCAGAATGCTGCAGTCTCTTTTTCCTCTAGGACAATGCTGGCCTTAACATATGTGAATCTTCTGCAACAATACCCTGCATAGAGGTCTGATGTCTGAAATTTCAGGAGTCGAAAACTTCATCTCTTGAATGCCATAGGTGGACGAGAAGGTCTTGGGAAGGTGAAGGGAAATAAATAAAGATTCTCCAAAGAGTCACTTAGTCCTCTGGGGTGTTCTGCATCATTCAGCTCATATATTCACCATCGTCCAGCTTTTTAATTATATGGTATATTAGCTGCCTCACTAGACCATGTGCTTCATGGAGAGAAGGACTACGTGTTACTTACCTCTGTATCCCTCTTGCTGAAGGCTGTGTCTGGCTTGAGGTCACCTGGTGCCTTAGCAGTGTTGTACTTAACAGCCTGAAGATTGGTAGAAGGAAACAATGGTTTGTCATGGGACTGACAGCGGCCAGTGTTTGGACCTTTAAATTTATGTGTTGTCAGGGGGTTAAGTTTAGTGTCAGGTTTACGTTCTCTCTAGCTGGTGTTTATGTACTCAGCTTGGCAAGCTTAGCTGGAGAGCTCCATGAAACTGTGGGAGAGTATATATTTCTCCTTTTTCTTGCTCAAGCCAAGAGCACGCATAGTTCTGCTGCCCCAAAACTCAAGTAGCCCAGGTATTCCAAGGAAACCTGTCCTTTGAGATGCAGGATGTAACTGACTTAAATCCTAAACCCAATGCAGAGGGGGAGCTTGGATTTTGCTGATTTGTTTTCATTTATGGATTATCATTGCTATACTGTGTATGCTCTTCCTTTGTCAAACCCAGCCTAGTTCCTTTATTTCCTCAGAAAGGCAAACAAAATAAACAACTGCAAACCTAAAATCCACCACATTAATATCACAGCAACACAAATCACTTAAAAATAAATATTAGAATCCCTATGCTCATAAAAATCCCTGTTTCTTCAAATTCAGTCCTGCATCCTGATATGTTGCCCAGATTTATTTCTTCTGCCTCTTTATCTAGAGTAAACTAATAAAACAGCAAAACTTTCCCTTATAAGAAATAAAAGAGTGTTTCCATGTTCTTATAAATGGCATTTCGTTCCTCTCTCTATTCTTACCTCTTCTGTACATCAATTTCCATTTCCATGGTTCTGGTTCTAGAGCCCATCATCTCTTTTCAGACTTTCCTATAGCCCCTTCTTTACATCCTTTTAATACGACCAGATGTCTTTCTAAAGTATAGATATAGTCATAGACTCCTTGGGAGGAGAGGGGGTACCTCATGTCCCTTGCTTATAAAATAATTACAAATTTCTTGCTAATAATATCTAAGACCCTTCACAGTCTGGCCACAAATTAACTTTTTCCAATGAACTTTTCAACTTAAATATGTGAAAATTATTCAAAACTCTTTAAATATGTCCCTAAGCTACTTCATTTCGTGAGTTAGGATGATTCCAAATACATTGAGCTATTCCTCATGGATGTCTCTTAGAAACATTTCAGAATGTCCCAAATCAAATTAATTATTTTTGTTATTTTATCCTCCTAAAACAATCCTTTAAGGATTAGTAAGTGATAGCCATGTTGTAAGAAGAGATAGGTATAACTTAACAGTGAGCATATAAAAAGACGTTGCTTTCTAATGGCCCAGGAATGAATGGCTGTGGGAATTGAAGATAATTCTGATATTATTAACTAGAATATTTTTTGTTGGATCTTGCATATTATTTGGGATGGGAAGAGTTATCTGGTTAAGCAGATTTTACATTTTTATCATTGATTGATTGAAACTGTCATATAATTTGCCAGTTAATGCTAGGTCTAAATTGGAAGCATCACTTGAGTGGCCTTTCTAAATTAAGAGAATGACAGGCAAGTTGTTATGCATTGCTTTAATACCAGATGTTGTAGCTTGACAACTGGTATCCTTCTCAATACTCCTTGTATGCAGAGCTGGTTGCTGGGAAGAGGTGGGTATGAATTTGCCTGGAGACCAAGGGACCTTCAGGGAATAAGTGGATTGAGACCATAACTCCTTCTGTTTTGAATTTTTATATCATTAGATATTTTCCGACTGATTTTGATGTATGCAAATGAAATTCATTGACAAGAAATGAATGCTTTCCCATGTGCCTCGCCCCTCCCCAACCTAAAACAGTGACAAAAGTGGGGTGTTATGATGAAAGGAGAGGAGTGTGGACTGAAGACTGGACTCAAAGCCAGAGCCAATCTTGTCTGTTGTGTGAAGAGGTTGGTCTGAATGTAGCATGTGACTGAGTCCTGACTCTTCCTGTGACCCACCGAGGCTGGCATAGTGGTTGTGTTTGGCAACAGTGGCTTAGTCTCACGTATCATGGGAATGTAAATTAATGGGGTAACATACATTAGTAATTAAGCACATAGAGTCTGCGGCCAGATTGCTCACTTCAAAACCCATTTTGGGCAAGTTACTTGTCCATGCTTCAGTTAACCCACCTATACTATGAGGATACTAATATTATATATTTCCCTGGATTGTTATGAGGATTAAATGAGTTAATATTTGTAAAGTGCTTAGAATAATCTCTTGTACACATAGTAAGTACTAAGTGTTTGTTAAATAAAACAAAATCTCAGGAAGCCAGGGGCATAGCAACTTTGATCCTTTATCCTCTCTCTAGGATCTAGATTTGTTTTGTAGGGGTTAAAATATCTAGCACTTCAGTTAACAAATAAATAATACACTGTTCTCCTAAAATATAGTTTCATTTTAATTTTGTTTCCTTGTGTATGCATGGATATTTTAAAAGTTAGAATGCATGATAGCTCTGATATTTTATTTAAAAATCCATAACTGAGTATTCTCTGACAATTCAAACAGTTTTTCTCGGTAATGGCTTTTAAACCAATTATATAAATGTAAATGCAGTTGTTTTGCTACTGTTACATAAGGCTGTGTCTTTGGGCTTGTGTGTACAAGTAGTCAGATGTATGTTAAGTCTGGCAAGTTGCAATCCCTGTTTATAATCAACACCAAAATAGAAAAGTAGACTGTTTTCAGAGTCCTACTCCATTAGAAATGGCATATTACATTCATTCCTCTGTCTTGTTTTGTGGCCTGAAACTGAGCATCGTCCCATCTTGTTAACGTCAGAGATTCTGTCAGACATTTGGTCATCCCCTTTCACTAAAAGTAAAAATTACTTTTCATTAAAAAAAAAAAAAAGAAAGGCATTGTTGACCCCTCCCAGTAACCATGATGAAATAGCAACACCGAGGAAATAAATGGTATTAGCAAATTCAAACACAGTGTTGCCTTTAATTGCTTCAGGCATCTGAAAGACTAAAGGAACTGTTATATTCCTAGACAAGGTTGGCCTCTGTAGGAAAACTAGAGACTTTTAAACTTGTGAGATTTCTGCATTTGGTAATCATTCTTAGCAGGTTATTGTTATAAAATAAAATGGGGTATCATGGGTTATCTTTTACAATTGAAACATAAATGAAATGACGTTATTTTTGCAAAATATCTATAGCAAAAACTTATTCTGTTATCTCACTTATCCACAAGTCACTTATTTAACAGTTTACACTTTGGAATATGACCACAAATCTGAAATTAAACAAAAGGAGGCCAATAATGACTACAAAGTCCATATGCTTTTTTCAGGTCCCCATTTAGCATCTATTTAGTCTTACTTTAAATCCAATTCCAACAAGTTGGAAAGCCTGGTTTCTCAACCCATGCAGATTAGAGTTTGTGTGTTTTAAGAGGGTAGGGGCAGAAGACATAAATGTAGTCAAGTCGTCATCTGATTGGGCTTGACAATGCAGGGAAACCATAAAAAACAAATACAGAATCTCACAAAAAGCAGGAGGTCATTGAGTTTAAGGGCAAGTAGCTGTTTATACTTCAATAACACTGAAGAATACCAAGTATTTTTTATGTCATTAAAAATTGATTAAATTATGCTTAGAGTAATTTTAACATGTTTTAAGAAGTTTCCATTAAAAAATATTTGGCAAGGGGGGCATTTAAAGTACCTAACTCTTAAGTCAAAAATCCACATATTTTCCACGCTCATTCTCTGTAGCTATCTCGTATCTGTGGTTCTAACCTATAAACACCATAAAACATATTTATCCAATGTTTTCTAATATTTTATCCCCATTTTTAAGTCAGAAAATTTAGGAATAAGATCCATATACCATATAGAATATTTTGACAGAATAAGCTGAATTCTAGTGTGAGTTCATGAAGTTGTTTTAGGAAGACTCAGTTTTATTTAGAATTTCCTCTATTTTCAGTGTTACAGAAGAGAGCAAGGGGATGGAAGATGATTTTCCTCCTCCTCTTGTACCACCTTCTTCATTTTGCAACTAACACATAGTTGAGAAGCTCTGTGTAGTGCCTTATTCTTTCTATAAGTCCACCCTTGCTTGATAGAACAGAAAAACTTGAAAAGGCACAGCTTAAGTGCAGAGACAGCTAGAAGCATGGGAACTAAAAAAGAAGCCAATTGCTGTCCTTTCTAGAATGTACCGGAAAGAAAGATGTGAACGAAGTGATGACAATGTGGGACATTTGCCAATTGAAGCCAGATTTCAATGATTATGCCTCAATAATATAGATAGGTGCTAGGATGCCCAGTTTTGTATGGCCCAGAAGTCCAGACAATTTGTTGCCAGCACATCACAAACTAATACAAGTGATTTGTATTTCTTCCACCAGTGTATATTGTAGCAAATAGCACTCCAAAAAGTTCAAGGGCAAGATAATGCAAACTAGTGATGTATTCAGATTTGCCATTGGTCTTATCGTTGCTCTAGCTTCTCATAAGTGTCCTTATTACATCTAGGTAGTATGTTCTTTCCTGGGGTCAGCTGTGGGCTTTAGAACACAAATGAACATCAGTAGACAGAGTAAACTCATTTTGTTTTGTAAAACTTAAAATTGTCCTGCCCTCAAGATATGAAAATATCTTATACAAAGCACTTGATTCCTCACTGATTTTATTTATAGTTATTAATATCATCCTACATCCAAATTACTCCTTCACAGGAATCATCAAACTAACCCTTTATAGTTGTATGAACATGATAATCACGTCCTTTCTCCATTGTCATTTTTAATGTACTTGGAGAAAACACCAAAGATGATTTGGAGTGTGAGGCCTGTGGCATATAGTCTCATCATATTCACTTTCATTCTGAAAGATGATTTTGATTTGAGTTCTTATTACTTTGTTAATATTTCTTGTTTATAGAATTTTCATTGTTTTGAACTAAACTTAAGGATGTTTTTAGGCGTTTACAACTGATTTGTTGGAGAAGGTTTAAATTTGATTGCAGGGAATCAGAATGTAAATTTATTATAATTTTTATGAAGTTTATATTTGATTATAATTTTAATATCTTTAACCTTTAACAGCACCAGCTGCCAGCATAAGAAGCATGTTTTACATCACAGGGTCGTTGAGTAGGTTGTAAAGTTTCATTAGCACAAGCCTTGGGTAAAACTGGCATGGGTGATATTTGGCATTGCTATTCATAACCTCATCTTTTTTTGCTTTCTCTGAAACTTGGTACAGCTGGTGTTCCTTCTGGCCTCGAGCACCCCTGTGTGCTCTCTTTCCTTCTATCGACCCATACTTGCTGCCTTAGGAAATGTCTGATTTCAGTTTTCTTCTCTTTGTATGAATTTAGGTCTAGGTGTTACTCATATTGTGGAGGCAAAATTGATTGATTGGTCTCCTACTTAAAGTATTTCAGGCATCACTGAAGGTGGGAGAGGGGGCAGAGGGCCTTCCCAGTAACCTAGGGGTAAGGTCTGCCTTGATGACAGGAGCTCAAGTGGTACAAGAGGAAAAAACATAAAAAAAGAAAGAAATCTGAACTAAACTTATCAAACATGAATGAGTTGGGTAGAATTGAATTTTTCATAGAATTTATGGCACTAAAATTGGCAGGCTGAAAGTCAGATTCTGATTTATCTCTTTCCTGTTACAGACGCTAATTTGATCCAGGCAAACAAGTTTTGCTTACCACCCAGCATTTCTGTGTTTTCAAAATGAAGTTGATCGTCGTTTCCACCTGCCCACCATTAGGCTAGGCAACTGCACCAAGGACATGGGTTAAGGAGTGGTTTTACATCCTTGAGTCAGATGTGACTGCATGTGTGCAAGCAATAGAGAGATTAGTGAGGAAAAAATTAATGGCCGAAGGAGGAAAAGACATCATTATCATTAGGAAAGGGTTGATCAGATAACCTATTTTTATTGATATGACTAAGTACTTTGCATAATTAGTATTTCAAAACACATATTACATGAAAAGATTATTTTGTTAACTTTATAAAAATCGATCTGACCCAATTACCTCATTGATCTGAATCCTTCGTAAACTAAACCTAGCTTCCATTTTTAGCTTTATCTCTAGACATGTATTTATTTGAGCCCATACTTCTCAAATGAGGTAGAGTGGCATAAACTCTGGAGTGGGAGTAATTAGGGCATACGCAAAGTTTATGACATAACCAGGACACACACAAAGCCGCAGGATGTACTTGATACATCTTCCTGGGGCTTCAAATATTCCTCAAGGAAATATTAATTCACATAGTAAGCAATTTTAAAACATTATGTATAAACAAATACAGGAATAGTTTGCAATAGAATTCCAGATATTAATTTTTAAAAGAAAGCAAGAAACTAGAGAAATTCTACTTTGGTAAGATTATTTCCATCCTTACCCTTGCATAAAAACTTTCAGTGTACTCCTTAGGGGTATTTAGGAACAGATATCTGAGAAGTACTTCATTAGCTACACCAGATAGTCACAGGTTCCAGAACATTCCAGACGCTTGCCTCTGTACCTTTGCTCATGAGTTTCTTCTGGAACCCTTGGCCCATCTTACTACCCTGGAGTATCCTTACTCAACCATTCGTCTGGATCAAAAAGTCTTCTGCTTTTTTTCTTTTTTTTTTTTTTAATTTTCTTTGAACACATGCCATCCTGACTTCCAAAATAAATCCTTCCTTAGGTATATCCTGGCCCCTTAGCATTTTTATGGACAACTATTATTATATTATACCATATTATAATTACTTAATTTTCTTTCCACTAGACTGAGAGAATTTTAAGAGAAGACAGCATGACTTTTTTCTTCTTCAGATCTTCTATAACATCTATGCCTGAAGCATATATCAGGTGTTTCTTGAATGAGTAATGAATTTGCTTAATCTAATAACAATGGCCTGTATATTGGTCCTCACATATGGATCCAGGCAAGAAGGTAGGCTGGTAACTTCTGTGAGAGTATGGTTAATGTATTAGAGGTAGCAAATATTTTGAAATCAGATCTAGTTTGAATCCCAGCTCTGCTAGTTCCTATTTGTATAAATTTGGGAAATTATTTATCTAAGCCTTAGTTTCTCAAGTTCAATGTGGGAATAATAACAACTACCTCATGGTGTGGTTGTATGGATTCTGAAATGATCCATGCAAAGTATCTGGCACCTAGTAGGTACTAAATATTGTTTCCTTCTTCATACCTATCAGTCCCTCCCTAAGTGATATAATATGAAGGGTGCTAAATAAAGCCCTAGCTGTATAATCACCCATTCCCAATGAGTTGAAGTCTCAGAAACTGGGGTCAAGAGAGGGAGTGGGCTGGTTAAGTCAAAGGCTGGGCAACTGGGACAAAGGGATGAAGTAAATGAAACATTATGTCCACAGTGGGAGGCAAAAAATAAGAACAAATCCAAAGGTAAAGATCTATAACTAAGCATCCTGACTAGAGATCCTAAGCAAGACAGAATGGGTTGGCTTGAGCAGCAGGTGTGCAGATACCCCTTGTGCATCAGTAGGGGTAGAGAGTCAGCTTTCCCTGGAGCAGCTTTCACTGACCCCGCAAGAAGGGAGGGGTCTCTTAAAGCTTTTGAGATATTTACAGACTTATCCAAAAATACATCCCCAAAACTTTAAATCACCCATCATATTTCCTCCTTGGGTGATTTGTGGAGGTGGGCTTTTTTTTTTTTTTTTTACCTGAATTAGTAGAATCTGGCTTAAGAACAGCTTGGCATTTGATCAGATTGTTGTATCAAATTTACAAACATGACAACGCCAAGTCTCAGTCAAGCAGAAAGCAGGAGCCTAATGAAATAAGAAAGAGAATAGGTGAATTTTGAGGGAAAAGGAAGTTAGGGAGCAATTGAAAAATGAGACGCTGCCTGAATTCTGATGAGACATTATCCAAAGATGGGTAGGAAAAGGTGAGCCCTGAGCTACAATGAGTACCTGGAGAAATTAAAAGGAGAGGAGTGTGGGATTGGGGAACTGAAGGACAGATATTGGAAAAAACATATTTTGCCAAGGTCCTTTCAGTTCATTCAACCCCTTATGAGATTGGGAGGCTCTGCTTGGACCCAATATTCCATTCATTTGGTTGAAAATAAGAGGAATGGTTCATCCACTTGTAACAAATGGATTAAAAGAAAGAGTTCAATGAGAGAGTTTTTGAAGGGTCATTCGTACATGTTCCTGCCCTTTCTCTCTCCAGTCTCGCAGATAAACCCAAACTGTAGGCAGTTTGGTGTAATCCTATTTCTACACTTCTTTCGTTTGGTTTCTCTTTTCTCCCTCCTGCTTCACAACATTGGCACACTGATAATGTCACAGGATGAAGCTGTGTTCTTTTCCAAATATCATGGCACAAAATGGAATGTAGAGAAACAACTTCCCTTTTCTGACTTTTCCGTTTCCTAACTCCACACTCGGAATTCCTCTTTATCCTTTTCCCATCTCCACTAACCCTGGTGGTTTTAATAGAAGGTTCACTAACATCTGATATTTAAATCCCCCTTCTGAAAATGTGTAAACTTCACTTGATTAATATAATATAAAGCTCACGGGCACCATTTTGGGACTGGATAAGAACATTATTCCACAGAATAAGGATAAACTTGCTCTTCAACCATAGTTCTCCCAGTAAAATTCCCACATGGGATCTCTGTAACTGATGTATTCCTTTGGTTTGAGGTAGAGGTGCTTTGACGCAACATGTTGAGCCGTGAAGGACTAGTTACTCATAAGAGCTAAGGAAAATGTACTCTGTCTGTTACTGACACACAGGCTAAAGTCAGGGAACTCTTCAATAAAACTAATTAATGCTGTTTTGATTCCACCTACGAATGGCACTGGCATAACATTTGTGGTCATCTTAAGAAAATGTAGTCATTCTAAGCATGGAAAAACAAAATAAAGTACTTGTGAATTAAATAGCAAAGTAATTCAGTAAGATACATTTCTTGAAAACACGTTTGCTGAAAAATCTCATGTTACATAGAAGTTAGTGATAACTTGGTACAATTTTACATAATCACTTATTAACTTCAGAGGACTTTTATTAGGTCATCTCATTGAACTCCCTCTCTTCAACTGTGGAAGTACCCAAGATAGAGTTCTATCATTCTGCTAAACATATTTGAGACCAGAGATTTTGCAGCTTCCTTCAGTAACACAATGTGAGGTAGCTGAGTCATTCCTTGACTTGACTGAGTAGCATTGGATCTGCACTGCAGAGGTTGGAATTGGTCTATACCCTCCGTGCTGCAGAAAATATCAGGGAGGAGGAGAATGGGCTGCAAGAAGGAAAGGTGTGGCTGTCCCCTGTGGAAAAGGCTTAGTTTTACTTGAGCTGTTGGAGTTTATTACTTGGGAGAGTTAAGAACATGCTTGGCACTTATTGGGGATAAATTGATCTGATTTAATGTATGAGCACTGCCACCCACTGTTACTACTACCCACTGTTGTTAGGGGATGTGGTTCCACATCCAGGCAGCTCATGCCTCCTGTGTATAATTTCGTGAAATTACTGTTACATGCGAAACTACAGTTTGGATCAGTAGGACTTAACTGGTAGCTTGAAATTCTTCCTGCTAGGGGATCTTGGTTCAGTTTGTGTGACTGTGACCTCTGAGTGTCCCATGACAGGCTTGATACTCTACGACAAGGGTTCTTCCTCTTCTTTGGAGCATAGCCTCCTTGAGAAAGAAAGGAATGCTATGAACATATGTACATAATACACAGGAAACAACGCAGACAGTTACAGGAGGTGTGCAGACCTCTTGATGCCAATTGGTGAATGCCTGAGTCACCTCCACCCACTGACATTACAGAAAGTAGCAAGTGCAGCTGGCTGGACTGAAGGCCTCATGTTTTTTCTTCTTTTTTCTTTCTTTCTCTAATTTTAGAAACAGCACCACCAGGAGCAGGGACTTTTGCATATACTGTACATTTTTCCTGTACAGTATCGTCAATGCAAAGTTGGACGGGTTCCAACCCCCTCCCCCTCCCCACCCAAAAGCATCTTCATTTGAATTTAAAGGGGTGGATGAGTGACAGCAAGACTCTGTTCTCCTTCTGACAGGGCTTTGGCAGATCATTGGTTGTCATCAAACCTATTCCATTTCTTGCTCCCTGCCAGAAATTCCACCTACATGCCTGATGGCAATTAGTCCCTCGTAGGTGCTAATGAATAAAACGCAGCACGTAGACTTCATGAGGATGAAAAAGCCTACGATCCATATCCAGAGAGTCACTCCAAGTGTCAGTCCCTCACCCCAGTCCCCATTCAAATGTACCTCACACGCTGTCCGGCACATGCTGGGGCCAGGCAGCCCTCTGTGCACTTGGGCATGGGAAATAGAAAAAAGCTATCTGATGAGCACACCACTCAGCAGAAATTATGATTTTAGAACTGAAATGCTACCTGTTTTTCTGTTACTGTCACAGGTTGTGATGCTACCAGTTTAGGACAGTCTTTATTGGGGCATGCAAGCTGAATCTCCAAACACAAATGTGCTTCGGAAGAAGCTTTTAGAGACCTTGTTAGCATTCTGCACTGAGTGGGAGGTTGTATTATCAGTGGTTCCCAACTTGCTGATAATTAGACTTCCTAAGCAGCCTTTAAAAGTACAGATTCCTTGGTCCTGTCTCTGGAGCTTCTCAGTTGGGAGGGCTACAATAGAGCCTGAAAAACCTAAATTTTTTTTTGTGAGGGAGGTCAGCCCTGAGCTAACATCCATGCTCATCCTCCTCTTTTTGCTGAGGAAGACCAGCTCTGAGCTAACGTCTATTGCCAATCCTTCTCCTTTTTTTCTTCCCCAAAGGCCCAGTATATAGTTCTATGTCATAGTTGCACATCCTTCTAGTTACTGTATGTGGGACGCGGCCTCAGCATGGCCGGAGAAGCAGTGCGTCGGTGTGCGCCCAGGATCCGAACCCGGGCCGCCAGTAGCGGAGCGCGCGCACTTAACCGCTAAGCCACCGGGCCGGCCCTCAAAAACCTAAATTTTAAAAAATCTTCCCATATGAATCTGACACTCATGCCAGGTTCGGTACTCTGGGATTAGATGAGCTGCTGTGTCCCATTCAATTAGAAAACTCCAGGACTAGGTGTCGATTGAAAGGTTCTCAATGATTGTGCTCACTATTCATCTGTACCTTTACTATGTTTTGAGCCTTTAAAACAAGCAAACAATTCTCTTTTGTAATCTGACTACCTATCAGAGATGACTCATTGTTGAAATGAAGCTGTAGTTGATGTTTAAATTTTTCTTTATACTTTTACTATAATTTTCAAATATACCTTTACTGAATAATGCATATGTATTTTGTAACAAACAAGGCAGCAAATGTTACTTTTAAAGATCTTTCTGCATCCTGAGAGAAACTAATTTGCTTACAGAGAAAACTGTATTACGATTGGTGTTCTTTAAATCCTATGTTTTAATTTATGCGTTTAAAAACATTACTTAGAAAAGGGGTCCATAGACCTCACCAGTCTGTTACCTTGACAGTCTAAAGGGGTAAAAAAAAAGGTTTAGAACCCCTGATACGCCAGCGACCAGTTTATTATTCATATTTTGCATGTACACAAACATTGTCTTCCTAGGATCTCAAAACACATTATAAAACAATTGCAGCTAAAGCCTTGGAATGATACATGCTTGCAGTTTGGTCTCCTCTGATGGTAGCAAACCAAAGAAAGTGGCAAGAAAGAAGTTTTTCTTCCAGTTTTCATGGACTCCAGAAGTTAAGATAGTTTGAATAGGATTCCCTGGAGCATTCAAACTCCATCATGTTTGTCAGAAAGAGAACTTAATCCAAACCTTTGAGGTTTGTCCTTCTCTAGTCAATATCTATTTCAGGAAAACAATCATGGTTCTAAAGTATAACAGTGAAGCAAGGAAGAAAAGAGAGATTTTTCTTTCTGATAGTGAAATGGGCAGGTGCAGTTGAGACTGAAAGGCCATAATTAAAACATTGTTCAGCTGAGGCACTGTAGAAGTTCATGCAAGACTGCACAGATCCTCCCCCTGCCTCACATCCCGGAGTTCAAGGTTTTGGCACTAAAGGAACCTGAAGGTGCACTGCCATTCAGGAAACAGAGCCCTGGAGCCTGAACTTTAGTACCCTTGAGGGACACATGGAAGAAATTCTACACTGCTGGACCAGTGAAATTGGCTTGTTTAAATCCACACATTTTAGACCACATAAGAGAGAAAAGGAAAACAAACGCTTTTTAATTGAACATATAGTTATGGGCAGGACTTATGCATATATTGGATTTTTAGAGATCTAATGAAATAAGTATTATTATTTCTATTATATAGGTGAGAAATTAAGCCTAGAAAGGTACACAACTTGTCGAATGTCAGACTCGAAAGTATTTTATTTTGACTGGCTGAATCCTAGGATAGACATTGACTACATCTGTCTATGATCTGTCTATGATCATATTAGAACATGCAGACTAGAAAAGTGACTAGGACAGGGTTGGAAAATTCTTGGCACATCCTCTCAACCCATACCTGTGGCAGACGTCATAAATCAATAACTGCATTTTTTTCATTTCCAGCCCAGAAACCTGCCCAATGAAACATTCAAGGAAATTACTACAGATCAACTGGAGTTAGCACATAGGTGACACCTAGTGCTTGGGCAGCCAGGAGCAATGGGCAGGGTGGAACTCTAGAGGAGACAGGCAGGGGCTGATTAATGGAGGCCCCTGGTCTTTCCCGCAGGCTCTGTGGAGGCACAGTTCTACAGGAACTTCTTACACCCCTTAAAAGATCACCTAAATAATTGAGAAGATACTATCCTCTGATAATAGTTGATTGTGTTAACTGTCCCTTAGAATCATTTACAGGCTCTGGATTCAAAAGCAATAGATTGCTTTAGCGCAAAAGATTTAATCTCTGGGCCGGCCCCGTGGCTTAGAGGTTAAGTGCGCGCGCTCAGCTGCTGGCGGCCCGGGTTCGGATCCCAGGCGCACACTGACGCACCGCTTCTCTGGCCGTGCTGAGGCCGTGTCCCACATACAGCAACTAGAAGGATGTGCAGCTATGACATAGAACTATCTACTGGGGCTTTGGGGGAAAAGTAAATAAATAAAATTATAAAAAAAAAAAGACACTCTCTCAAAAAAGATTTAATCTCTGTGGAAGAAATGACTTACTTCTTGACTAGAGGTTAAGGCAGCCTTCTTTCTTTCCTTTTGTTTTTTATTTTTTTTGAATTTGGTAGAGCTTTCCCACATACCTTTGTGGGTAGCTGCCTCCTCTGCATATGTGTAAACCAGCTGTCCTTTGGAATGACACAGGCCCCCACAGTGTCATGGGGTAAGACTGGTGGGAGTTGACTGAGAACCTTGAACAGCGATGGTGGGTGGGGCTACTAGCAGTTTTGGGCTAGGTAATTCTTTGCCAGAGTTCAAAGCCAGAAGGCCAAGACCTTTGACCTAGACCACCATCTTTCAGGCTGTAGGGCGAGGATTGCTGAGGCCTAATATAAGCAGGGAGTCAATCAGGAGAACTTAAGAGGGGAAAAAAAAAGACTCTGCCTTTGCTTAGTTCTCCAGATTGGCTCTCCAGATGGCCCTCTTTTCTCTGGTAAATTATGCAACAAGCTGCTTCATCCGAGTTTTGCAGACCTGGATGATCTTGAACTGATTTCAACAAACGGGCAGACTCATGGGGTTGCAGAGCTTTCTCCTAGTCCTTTTATCTGAGGAAGAACACTGGAGAAAGAAAACTGGATAATTTCTGGTACCAGTCACGGAAACAGAGTAATACACATACACAAAATACCATTGCTTTGTGTCTGCCTTTTTAAAAGAAATGATTTTGAAGAAGCTAAGAGGCTGTCTTATTAGGAAAGGTTAGACTTCGTTGTGGTTACTCCTCAAAGAGGAATTTGGCCTTGCATACTAGAGAATGCCAGAAGCCTTCTCTAGTAGTACTGCTAGAATTAAAAAGGTAGAAGGGTTGCTTTTCAGCAGAAAGAGGTATGAGGGTCTCACTCTCTGCTGCTATTAACATTTCCTGGAACCAAAATCAGTAATGTGTGCAAATGAGTCTCTGATTATTTCTTTGATTTGCAGAATGTCTCCTCCCACTGTAGCCTCCTGGTTGAGGTAGAATGGATTAGCTCATCAAGCCCTGGTACTGCTCCTAGTGCTGAAGAAGATGAGGTGAGGGAGGGGGCAGTGGGTGGCAGGGCCACTCTGTGCCTTCCCACCCCCAGAAGCAGGATTAGAGCCCTGACACAGCTTCTTCCTGGCCCTGCAGAAAGTAGAGGCGCTGGGGCCAGATTTGCCACTGAGCAGGGAGAAAGGCAGACTGAGAACAGGAGGCAGAGTCAATAGGCCAGGTGGCAGGGGGAGCAGATGGGTAGGTGGTGGCTGATCTCAAAGCTACAAAATGAAGAGTTGTAGGAAAGAAGCACAACCCACTAAGAAATGCAGTTCAGGAACTAAAAGGAAAGAGGAAACAAATGGAAGTTTCTGCAGCAAAATTATTTCTTGAGATGATGAAAGTGGGCAGAAAGCAAAATTACAATTCACCCAGTCATCCATTCAACGCAAGCTTATTAAGCACCTTTCAGCCCCTGCGCTATGTGTTGTAATGCAAATAGGAACAAAATATGGTTCTTGTTCATAGTATAAGTACATGAGTGAGACCTTTAAAAGAGAGTTAAAATATGATTTGATAAACTGTCTAAAGAGAAACATTGGATGCTAGAGGGACCCAGAGGGAGGACTGTCTCAGTGGGTGAAGGTTGGGGTAATCTCAACAGAAGAGGAGGTACTTGTGTTGGATCACGAAGTGGATCAGAGTTTCTCAGATGACAAGGAAGAAAGAGCATTTCCGGTGATAGGAGCAGCAGGGCAAGGGCATGAATGAAGGGGTGGGAGAGCCTACTTGTGTGTGTAACTTACTGAGATAGCAATGCTACCTGAGAGCAGGCTATGGGGGCAGAAAGTGGTCATCCAAGAAAATGGAAAGAAGCTGGCACCAGCGTTACATGTCATGCTAAGAACTTTACTTTTTCCTTTAGAAAATAGAGCACATTGCTAGAGTTGGAGAGAGAAAGTAATAAGATTGGTAGAGGGTAGGAGAAGGTAGGTTAGGAAGGATCAGTGACTGTTTAAATTCTGGTTCTCCAAACCAGAGGTTCCTTAGTTTTCCTTCAAGCATAAAGCCAATAACTGTCTAGTGGAGTGGGTCCTGATCCATTTGGTAACTCCAAATGTAACTTGCAGCTGATTCGGTTATTAGTTATGCCTCAAAGAAGGACCATTGTAACCTAACAGTGAAGAAAATGCTAGTGTGAATAATTACTATTCATTTATTCAACTACCTCTAAGAACACATTCTACAAGTCAAGTACTGAGCCTGGTACTGGTTACATGAAGAACATTGCAATTATGTTCCCTGACCTCTTGAAGCTTTCACTGAAAGGGGAAAAACAATACACGTAAGTAAATATATAATTATAAATCATGATGCGTCAAATGAAGGAAAAGACCAGAAAACCAAAAGAGAAAATAACGGAGTAGAGGGAGGGGACCAATTTTATATGATACGTGAGTAGGAGTTTCATGAAATGGATAAGGTGGTAAGAGGTGGGGAGAAGGGTGTAGGATAGAATGAGTGAGATGGTGTTGGAGAAATAGTGAGAAGCTAAAGTAGGAGGCCAAAGTATGCATGGTCCTGTGGGCAGCTTAAGGAGTTAGTCTATTATTTTACATAGAATTGAAAGCCATTAAAGGGGATGCTTTAACTTTTTTAAAGATCGCTCTGGCAGTTGTGTGAATGGACCTAAGGAAGGAAAGATGAGAGGTGGAGAACACCAGGTAGAAGAAGGGGTCCAGGGAAGAGAGAATGGTAGCTTAGAAAATAGTTGTTCATGAAGAGGAGAAAAGCAGATGAATGTGAGTATTTCTCAGGATCCAATAAAAAAAGCAGCTAGCATGCACTCTATTTAAAGTAGAAGAAAATGGAGGAAATTTAATCTGTGGAGTTGCTACTCAGGTGATGGAAGAGCTAAGCCAATAGGGAGGGATGAGAAAACTTTAAGCTTAAACAAGGCACTTTCATCCTTCTCGGCTGGAGAGACCAGGAGAAAAAGTAGCACCGCTGGAGCTCCTGGGCTAGAGTCACCTGGTTGGAACCTGGAGCCATTGCAAAGATACTACCTAAAATGGAGTGGAGGAAGAAATACTTTGTTCTCTCTTTTCCTCCTGTTCTCTATCATCCTGTCAATGCCTTCTACTCGTGAAACTTGACCAGAAGCCATCTGGCATGGGAGCCTGGAAACATAACATTTTGGGCTACATTCCTTATATTATAGAACAGAGAAGATAAAAGATGAAGAATGAATCTGAATGCAAATAGGCCCAAGACTGCTATAATATGATATCAGTACTTTAAGGTAGAATTGACATGACTTGGTGATGAGTAGGATGTGGAGAGATGAGCAGGGAACAAATGTCAAGAATGATTGCTAGAATTTTGACTTAAGCAACTGGTACCATATACAGAACAGGGAAGACATGGGCCAGAAGTAGATTTGGTGAGGAAGAGTATAAAAAATTAAGTTTGGGAGAGGTTAAGTATAAGATGCCCATTAGATGTATATTCAAGAATCCATCTGAATCAGGAAGTTACATTCACAGATCTTGAGCTCCAAAGAAAAGTCAAAGCTTTTGGTTTGAAAGTTGTCAACATTTAAGTTGTATTTATAGTTATAAAAACTGATGAGGTCACAAAGGAAAAGAATTTAAGGTAAAAAGAGGGCTAGAACCTATTTCCGATGAAATCCAACATTTGGGGGGCAAACAAGGGAGGAGGAATTGAAAAGGAGATATGGAAGCCCATCTTACCAAAACAAACAAACAAACAAACAAAACCTACCACTTGACTGACTGACAGAAATTTGCCCTCCAGCTACCACCTACTTTTCTGCTCCCTTTTTAAGCAGAACTCCTTAATTCAGTTGTCTCTACTCGCTGTTTTCAATTCCTCTACTCACAATTCTATTCTGAGCTGCCTCTGCCCAGGCTATTACCCCCATGACCTTCACCACAACTGATGATGTCAAAGTCATTAATAACTTTCACGTTTCTAAATATAATGTCAATTCTCAGTTGATCTTATTTACCTATTTCATGAGAATGAAAGGAGGTGCTATTAATAACTATGCTGACAAAAAAAAATTTGTCACTGTGTGGTGATGGATGTTAACTAGACTTATTGGGGTGATCATTTTGTAATATATACAAATATTGAATCATTATGTTGTACACATGAAACTACAGTCAGGCGCCACATAAAGGCATTTCAGTCAGTGACAGACCCCATATACAGGGGTGGTCCCATAAGATTAGTGCCAAATAGCCTAGGTGTGTAGTAGGCTATACCATCTAGATTTGTGTGAGTATACTCTTATGACGTTCACACAACAACACAATCGTCTAATGACTAATTTCTCCAAAAGTATCCCTGTCATTAAGTGACGCATGACTGTATATTAGTTTATGTCAATGTTATATGTCAATTATATCTCAATAAAAAATATATTTCAAATTGAAAAAAAATATGCTGAGACAACAGGTGTCATTGAAGACTGTCCTGGGCAAATCGAGACCTGTGGTCTCCCTATCTCTCAGCAGCAGTAGACACAGGTTTTCACTCCCTCCTCCTTGATGCACTTATCTTATTTGGCTTTCAGTGCACCACATCTCCTATTTTTCTTCCTGCTTCGCTGTCAGTTGTCCTCAGTCTCCTATGATGATTGTCTCATCAACCAGTCCACCTCACTTGGAATGCCCTGGGGCTCAAACTTCTTTTCTTATCTGTCGCAATCCAGTTTCTTGGTGATCTCCTCCAATATCATTGCTTTCAAATCCATCCATATACTAGCTTCTCTCAAATGTATCTCTCTACTTTGAAACTCTCTGTAAACTCAAATATTCAGTTACACAAGTACACATCTCTACAACCGAAACTCTGACCATCCTTCCCAAACCTGTTTTGTCATCTTTTCCATTTCAGTTAATGCAACTCTATCCTGTTTTTGTTCAGGTCGAAAACGTTGGAGTCATCCTTGACTTCTCTCTCTCTCTCTCTTTTTGTTTTTATATCCACATCCAAGCCCTTGAGAAATACCAGCATCTGTACCTCCAGGTATTTCCAGAATCCAGATGCTTCTTACTACATTGACCCTAACTACCCAGGTACAATGACTGGACAGCTGCAGCCACCTCCTTGCTTCTATCCTTACCCCCGGGTGTTCTTCTCAACTCAAAAGCCAGCATGATTCTGTGAAACATGTTGCATCTTGTCACTTAAATGCTCAAAATTATCCAGATTCCTATCTCATTTAGAATACAAAGCCAAAGTCCTAATAAAGCCTACCATCCTACAATTTTCCTTCTCATGGCCCAGACCTCATCCCTTGATGTTGCCTTCTTAGCTGCCTTCTCCTTGCTGGTTCTCAAACAAGCCAAGAATTCTCCTAATACTGGATATTTGCTCTGACTATTCCTTTTGCCTGAACAGATCTCCCACCATTTACTCACATGGCCCCTTCTTCATTGTTTTTCCTCAAATGTCACCTCAGTGAGGCCTTCCCTAATCTCCCTTCTCAAAATTGAACCCCTTCATAGTTTTTTCTCCTTCATATTTATTATTATCTAGTATACTTTACATTTTATGTATTTATTTTATTGTTTTGTCTCCCCACACTGGAATGCAAGCTCTATGAGGTTGGAGTTTTTGTCCTTGTAGTTTACTAGTGTGTCCCAGTTCTTGAAACTGTGCCTAATGCAGAGTATAAACTCAATAAATATTTGTTGAATAAATGATGAATAAGAAGGGTGGGTCATAGAAGAAAAAAGAAAACCAGGAGAGGATTGTGTTACAAAAGCCAAGAGAAGGGAGTGTTTCAAAAAGAAGAGAGTGATCAATGGTGCCCAGTGCTGTTGAGACATCTCCTGAGATGGAATTTGTCATCATGGAGGTCTTCAATTATCTTGGCAAGAGCCATTTCAATGAAGAAGTGGACGAAGAATCCAGACTGGAGGGAGATACAGACTGGAGGGAGTGAAGATTGAATGGCGGATGATAAAGGGGATTCCTCAGCATGCATAGCTAAGAAGCTTGACAGTGACAGACAAAGCAGGGAGAGAGGGCTGAAGCTAAGACAAATCATTATCGTTATCAATACCCAATTAGCTAAGCTCCCAAAGAACTGTCTTTGATTTTTAATGTACTATCCAATCATAAAATCTTAACAATTGAATCTCAGAAAGACCTCTCAATCATACTCTTTCTTTCTATTGTCACAGTTTTCAGCTCTTATTTTATTACTAGTATTTCAGTAGATTCCTTACCATCAGTAAATGGGCTAGCCTCAGGCTCACTTCATTTTTGGAGTTTCCCACAGGGAAAGTAAATAGGATATGATCGCAAGAGTAACAGAGGTAAGGACTGAAGAAAACTGACCAGGATAATCATCTAGCCCCTACTCCATCAACCCAACAGTGTCAAACCATGTCCAAAGAAGTATAACAAATTCAGGTCCAACCCTTACCAAGATCAGTAGTCAGTGGACAATGAGGGTAGGAAAAATTGAGTGTGTTATCCAGTTTTCCAGGTGGCAGCTGTTCTTAGTATGTGGTGATTTTGCAAGCCAGGAAGGGCATTCAAGTCAAGATGTGAGAATACTGGCTGCAAGGTCTATGCCTGGATAAAGAGAAACTGACCAGAGTAAATGGAGAGCTATTCTTCTTAGCTAATGGGCTGGAGCAGTGAAATGGATAGAAAGAAAAGTACTAAAGGATAGAAAGAAAAGAATGAATGGACACCTAGAACCTGAGCAGAGATTTCAGGGACAAATGGGTCATGTGGGAGGAAAGTAGACAGGGAAACCATAAATCCAGGCTCCCGTGGGCACAGGGAGCAGGGCAGCAGGATATTTTCAGACCTCATCTTCTGTAGACAAGGAGACTCTTAGTGTATCACCTGGTCTAGTTTTTATTAAACCAGGACCTAAGCTGGTATAAAACCTAATCATGAATGCTCAGCTGGACCTAGAGCAGGCTGGGGCTGATGCCTTCATGAGTTGTCATGCCTTCATTCTCTCCTTTAGTTCCATTCCCTCTTCAGGGACACCAGAATTATCTTCCTAAGGTACGTTCTGATCATGCCACTTTTGTGACTTAAATCACTTAATCATCTTCCATTTCACAACCTGAGTCTAACTTAGCTTTCAGACCTCCTGCTCTCTCCATTCTCTAACCATGCAAATAGGGCCCCACTCTCTTCTTTAACTCATTAAGCTCGTCTAAAGCCATTGCCACTACAGTTTCCACTGCTGCAATGCTTACCCTTCTCCCTACTCTGTCAGATGAACTCCTCTTCATATGTCAAAGTTCATCTTACCATCAGTTTTTTCTCCATCTATGGGACAGCATTAATCATTTTTTCCTCTGTTCTTTTTGTTTTGTGTTTATTACTATTACAAGAGTTTATAAACAGTTAAAATACAACACAATATAAATACTGGAATTCTGTGAAAAAGAAAAAAAACAGCTCTAGGGACTGAAAAATTGAGCCAGGAATGAGACTGATACAAACATGCATATTACAAAGCCCTATACAATTGCTAATAGGTGGGCCACAAGTTTAGCTTCAAGCTGTTTAGCAGTCAAGATGAGGAGAGAAAAGTGGTCAGTTGCACAATTTCTTCTGCCCATAAAATAAACACCAAACACTTGGTTAGTGGATGCATAACTATTCACACTCACACCAGAAGAGAATTTTTCCAAAGGGTTCACCCATAAAGAGTGAACTGTATTATGACAGAAAACACCCTCAATAAACATCTCCATAGGAGAAATAACTCTTAGTATCATAGAGTATGCCTTAAGGATTGATGGCATATCAGCAAAGTGCAGTCATTCAAAGCAGTTCTAAGGGGAGACTGGTCCAGATTATATCATTCTCATTTCCTCTTACTTGGTCTAGAAGGGCAAAGCGTACTTTGAATGCACCTCGAATGGCTCAGATTTTGACTGGCAGGCAGAGTAGTGCCACAAATCGTCTCTCCAGGTTCCTTCCACAGCTAAGAGGCTCTGATTCTCTAAAAAAGTCTGGGAATTAGTGAAGGACATCAAATGCCAAAAACTAGAAGCAAATATCTTAACACTTGAGATAATTGCTCAGTGTTTGTCTATAGCATGTTAAAGCTTTGAAAATGTAATGACTCAGATAAAAGTTGCAATAAAAATAATAGAATTTAGCATCATCTTTTATTCAGGTGCTTATGCCACACAGCACTTTATGAGGCCATAGTTCCATTTTTTTAAACCCATATTTTTAAAAAGCCATCTTTAGAACCCATTATCAGCATCCCTGGCCTTTGTATTAGGTGAAGGGCAGGTAGGTTTAAAGCAACAGTTCTCAACTGAGAGGGTGATTTTGCCATCCAGGGGACATTTGGCAATGAGTGGAGATATTTTTGATTGTCTCAACTGGGGAAGGGAATGCTACTGGCATCTTGTGAGTAGAGGGCAAGGATGCTGCTGATATTAAGTTGCCATGGTTTAATTTATTTTAAAGAGAGCTTTGAGAAGCCCTGAATGAACACAGTATAGAGAGAGATGCTGTCTGATGCGGAGGAGGGAGCAAGGTGGGGTCAGATGCACAAGGCCAGCCAACTGGGGCAGGAGGTGGCCTCGAATGGGCTCTGCCAAACACAGCACTCTACAGGGCTCAGCTGGGAAACTACTAATGTGAACAGAAGATGAGATTTTAATTCATTTAGATCTATGTTATAATCCTGAATCTACCATTTAATAATTTCATAAATTTGGGTAAGCTGTTTAATCTCACCAAGTCTTAATTTCCTCTTCTGAAAAAGGAGAATGATGATGATCACTTCACAGGGTCATTTTGGGGGTTAAATAGAATGTTTGTAAAACTCCTAAGGCGGTGGCTAGGACATTGTTAATTTATTTAAAAATAAATTTTTTCTGTCCTAAAGAATGCCATAGCCAACCCCAGAAATACTGACTGAAAGATCTTTAAAGTTTGAGGTTTATGACTATAAATTTCACTTTTAACATTTAAACTGTTATGAAAGACTTTATAGCAATGCTATAGAAAAAGAAGACATTTTAAAATCCAGTATTTGTAGGACTGTTCATTTTCCAAAAACAATTGACAAATTATATTAATGATTGATTACATACTTTTACAAAGCATAGGAATGTGAGCTATTATGTACTGACACACAGAGTATGAATGTAAAGTTTGTTGTAAGAGGAGGGCAGTGAACATCTATCGTTTTGCTTGCCTAGACTAGCATACACACTTCTGCTGGTAAATCTTTTTTCCACTTTAGCTTTAGGGTTTAATTGGGAGCTTCTCTTGGCTTATAAATCCTTCCTCCTTGACCCCTGTTTGTTGTTCCGGGGGAAGGCATATAACCCAAGCTGGAACAGCGTTCTTGTCACTCTCCAGCTTTTCCGTACAGGTATGGACTCCTGATCCATATTATACCAATAAAGTCCTTTTCTGGGATATTTGAGGTTAGGATCAGAGAGAGAAAAAGCAAGTCTTAATTCTCTCTGGTGGTGTAATTAGAAGATATAAACCAGCAGGTGGGTTTCCTACAATCTGAGAAAATGAAATAGGAAGCAGAGGTATGGGTATGTGTGTATATTGTACTGGAGGATGGGGCAGTGAAAGAAAAACGTCCTCATTCCAGGCATATATCTAAGGCCTGGTTACGTACCCAGCTGAATCCCCTGCCTTTCCCCATGTATGGGTATGAATCAAGGAATTCTCCCTTTGGCCTAATCTAGTTCTATTTGGATTTCTATCACCTAAAACCATGAAAGTCTTGACTAATTCAAGTAAGCTGTAATTAGTTGAAAAAAAACATAATACTGTGTCTCTTCAGGTATCTAACTGGAGGCGATTATGGTGAGGACTGAAAGAATAAAGGATTCAGTCAGATAAACTATAGTTTATAAGTTACTTGTGGCAACTTAAAAAAGTCAATTGATTTATTAATCTATTTAAGTTTTAGGTTCAGTCAGGAGATAGAAACCATTCCAGTTATTTTAACAGAGAGAATCCAGTATAAAGAACTGTTAACTATGTATGGAAGAACTGAAAGAGTAAAAGGAAAATTCCAAAGTATCATGGAGGTAGCAACTGCAGGAAACAGCCACTACCCACAAGGCTGGGGAACTAAGGGAAGAGATTGGAATTATTAATACTTCTAAGCTTGGAGGAGCAACCTGTTGGGGCTGGGCCCCAGGCCTATGAGAAGGCATGGGTCAGTGAGTGCTGGTGCCTCTGAGGGGGCTTCATGAGCCTGACTCATTGACATGAGTCAGTGTAGGAAAAGCTGCTGCTACAGGAAGGAACTGTCACATGTGGGTTGAAGGAGCATTGCTTGGGTGATACTTACAGACAGGGAAAAAGCAAATTTTCTCCTCCAGACTTGCAGTCTCCCTCTAGCACTCTCTATCAGCAGAGCCTAATATGGAGCCCTCTGACAGGGAGAAATGTGGTTTCATGGTCCCAGGCCCAGAAGACAAAGTTGATGGTAGAAGGTGGGTTTGAAGCTGAGAGAAAACAGCTTAATAAATGGCATAATCGGTAAGGATAATGAAATATGCTTCAGCAGGATTTGGGGAATATAATTGACCTAAGTCTAAGAACATTACCTGAAAAGGAGTAGTTATTCAATAAAAATTGTTTCCCTTCTTCCAGTGAAAAGTCGGCCTCATGAGGCTGCCTAAAGCAATGGAAGAGGTGCCTGGATCTTGCTCCTCTCTGGGGAAGCCCTAGTCATTCATTTCCATTAGGGTCAATGTGGTGCTGTATTAGATGGCGCCAAATCAAGTTCCCAAGCTCTCACTGTAATTATTCACTTCGAGGCTGTTCCCTGCAGTTCAGATTTTCCTTCTCTTTCATCATTTGCCTTTATAGAATGTCTTTTTCAGCTGTTGCCTATCTTCAAAGCCCAACACATATTCTTTTCTCTCTGGGAAAATTTTCCAGCCTAAAGTGATTTTTCTGTCCTTTTAGTTTCTACTACATTTACTATATTTTTCTTTCCTTTTCCAAATAATGGTGATATGCCTTGTAATGGCTGGGGGTCCATAGCCAGGCTCAAATCTCTCTGAACTATGGAAGAAACTGGAAGGAAATATGAAGGAGTTGGTGCGGAAAGCTTGTGGCCTGGGCAGAAGGGTTTCGCCATGCAGTCTGCATCCTGTGGTGGTACTAGGAAGTGAAGCTGAAGTAGTACCTCTCACTGCTGCTGAGTGCCCTGTTCACCTCTAAGCTCTTGGACCTGAGGGAGATAGAACACTAATAAACTATCTCCAGTTCCAGTTCCTAACTATTAATGAGGAAGGACCTAAGGCTCTCCTGCCAATCTAAATTTACTTTAATTCCAGGACTGGGCATGTTTAAGGTTGTGCGTGAGTATCATTATGGGTTTCTGGTGTTGGGCTAAATTTGACAGTGCTCAGATTAGACAATGCATTGTATCCTCCTGGGTCTTTCCCTAGTTCTTTGATAAGCTATTATGTGTAGAGGAATTATATTTATTCTCCCCTATGAAGATGTGCCTTCCCTATGGAGTGAGAAGGAGACTTTTCCAATCTTTTACCAGCTCTGTCCCAGGATTGAATCTAAATTTTGCTCTGGATACAAGTCTGAGTTGTTATCTCATTATGTAGAATTCCCACAATTAACTATGGGTCACCATTAGTTAATTAGATCCACATTCTACTCATGGTAGGATCCAGAAACTATATGGAGGGGCAAAATGTTCTACAGATGAACAATGCATTATTCCTGGAATAAACCCTTCTCATGGAAACACTCTGGTGATAACAGTCTTCCCTGATTACTTGTAAAAGTAAGTTGACAGTACAAAATTTCTTTTGAAGGCACTCTATTAAGTACATCTCAACTAAGGTTTACTGTCAAGCCAGGAGTTATGCCAGACAGGTAGAATCACTTTACTTTGTAAATCTATTATTAGCATCAGATAGACAACCAGGTTGGAAAAAAGTTTTCATTAGCATTCACACATTACCAAAAGTCAAATATTTTAATCTCCTAGTCTCTTCATATATAATCCCAATGAAAAATAGAACTATTTATTATACCATATACCAAGTCCTGTGCTCAATGTTTTATGCTCTTATTTGACACTGAGATCAAATACTTAAATGGATTGAAATCCATGGCCCTTGATAATTTTCTGGCCATATTCTTTATGTCAAGTGTGCTCACTGTTTATTGGCTTTGCTAGAAATGCTTATTGAATACAGTGATTTCCTCTTAGTTTCTCGGTTTCTCCTTTCTAGTCAAGCAATGGGTAGTGGAATGAGGAGAGATGGTTTTAAAACATACAAAACCTGTTCCTTGTGTAGATACAGCTTAAAGAATATAAACAGATGGATTTCTCCCACAAGGACAGGTCATCATACCATCAGGGGAAAATGAGTTGGCTGCTGCTGAATTAAGAAGCAGTGAAGTCATTGCTATGCACATAATTAAAATGTGATATTTCAAGAGGAAGAAAAATTACAGATAATACATACTGTGGTTGTGGCTTTGAATTAATATGTGCCTGGGTGCAGAAGAAGCAATGAAAACGAATGTCAACCATCAAAAATAGGCAAAATGGCAATACTTTTAATTTGTAACTTCTCTACTCCACCCCACTTCACACACACTTAGGGTAATCGTATTTACTTTTGCTAAGCTCATTTGAACTATGTAAGTGTTCTTAGCATACTGGTTTTAGGATATGTAGAATAGCTTGATGCACACTATTTTCATGCCTGATAGGAGCCCTAGTCAGTGTATAATAAGACAAACCAATCCAGAAAACATGGGTCTGGGTCATGCCCGTCTTGATGTTGCAGATATAGCTCTTACATCTGTATCTGACTTACTAAGTAGACCGGTTAGGAAAAGAAGCTCTTCTTGTTATGGCTGTTATTGGGCTTACACAGGTATTCTCCTTTCTAAGCAGCCTTAGGCCTAAATAAAGACGAGAACATTCTAGGATTTTGAACAATGGATCCTGTGCCCTTCCTGTTCAGAAAGCTGCCTAGTGAGGAGAAAACAGCAGATGCACAAGCAACTGTTATCTTGGGTAAAAGAGATGCTTTTCTTGGGACCATATCAGTTTCATGTTTACAGCTCCTCTAAGGCTGTATCTATATGATGACAAGTTTTCTGGTGAAAGCTGAGAAATTCAGTTGCAAATCTGAATGCTACAAAATGTGTGGCTATTTGGCAACGGGAGGATCAAACATCTGGATCTTTGACTCAGTTTTTCCATTTTCACCCAATATTTTCATATCATGAAAACACCAATTAAAAAAAGCAGCCAATCTGGTGTTTTGGCTTTCTTAACAGCCAATTTGTATCTCAGAATGGTTGTCCCAATTGATTTTGCTGCTTTAGATGGCCAAAATGAACAGATCAAGATAAAAATAATTGGTTAGGTAGCTGTTCTGATTTGTTTCAGTTGACATGGTGGTATTGTGAACTCGAACTGATAAGTGCTTTACAATGCAAATAATTTCTGACATTTCAGAATTCAGTGATCTATCAGGAGGTAGATAATTGTCATTTCTCTCCAGTTTTCCAGATAAAGAAATGGCACTGAAAGTAACATGATTTGCTTTGGGAAAAACACAGCAAGTCAGTGTTTGTTCTCTACTAGAACCTGTGGGTTCCTCTCTGAGTGGGGCCTCAAACTGTCAAAATGAGATCAAACTACACATGAATATTCATAGACAGAACACTACAGTTTACTTTTGAGGCTCTGTGGAATAGAAATACTGCAAGACTAAGAAAGAAAAGACAGAAAGTAAGAAATCTTATTGAAATCCTGTTTTACTGTGTACTACATCGAAGTTTTCAAGTATTCTAATTCTGGAGAATAGCCTACCAGTTTTCAGGCTATCAGTCAATGTTAATACACTAAATGCATTTCATTTAGAAAATTAAGGGGTATGTAGACCAAGGTAGAAAATATTGAGGTTATGATACAGTTTATGTCCAATTGTACTTGAGTAGTAGGTCTAATATTAAAGTGGTAGAAGCCCTAGTCAGGGAATAGATTGATTTTTGGAAATATTTATGTAATCAGGAACTGTTTTAAAAAGAAACTTAATTATATACTTAAGTAAATCACCTTTGCATTATATATGCCATTCTTTTTAAATGAAGATTACCTAGATCTACGAATATGGGAATAGCTACTTTTGTAGGCCTGCATCTAGTTCTCCATATGATGATGATTCTATAGCTCCCTTCAACATGACATTTTTTTCCTCTGACAATGAATATAATGCTATGGAAAGATTAAAAAAGAAAAAAATACTAAGTGAAAGAATAAAATTGAAATAATATTTAAGGAAAATTATTTTCTTTCCGTGTATTTTTAAATTTTACAGCTTTCAAAATAACCCAGCATACAGTACCCCTCAGATTGACTGACTCATCTCCATGTCCACACACTTTCTTTAAAAACAGAAAAATCATTTTTGAAAATGATCAAAACATAACATTTTGCTGGAACAGATGCCTTGCCTGTGCTCTGTGCCACATTTTTGTAGTATTTAAAATGAATGTTTCAGTTTTAAACACCATGGCATGACTAATTGCCAGTGGGGAGGAAAAGAAGGTCCTGGAGGAGTCAAAGGGTCTTTCTCTACCCTATTTGTGAGAAACACCACAATTTATGATCTGTGCATATCTAGCACTTGTCATAGGGCTCCCGTTCTCAAGATTGCTTCTTAACAAGAAGTGTTTTTGAAAATTTTGACTATCGTGAATTCAAAGGAAGAGTTTGTTTTATCTGAGACCGATATGCACTTTGGGTTGATCTATTTGTTATTTTATTTTGTATCTCTTACTATATTCCATGCTTTCTTTTAAGTACCATCTGAATTTTAACCTTCCAGGATACATTCGAAATCCCAATTTAGTATAATGTCCCAATTTATGTCTGTTGTTCCAGCGTAAGTATTAACAATGGTCTTTTTTCCTTTTAAAATTAGCCTGATTTGGAAGATAAACTTTGTATTTTGGGTTATAATATAAAGATCTTCTGTTCAGGAAAAAAATACACAGTACTTTATTTTTCTTGTTACATTTCCTATATTAGTGATTTAGAGATGGATTGATAAAAATAGATGACACTTTAAATCATATAGGTTTTTCCAAGTTTCTACAAGTTTGGAAGACTGGCTAACTGTGTGATCTTTTACTTTGCACTAGAGTAAGAGATCAGTTTGGCTTTATCCGCTAATATTCTGCTGATTGTCATATTACAGATGGCTGCTGTGGCCAGCCTGGTGACTGTCCTCTTCTTCCCTCACTTCCAGCTCCATGTGCATACTTCTGAAACCTGAGAGATCAGTTGAAGAAAATGTTTTCCAGAGTAAGGGTTTTATAGGTCACTGCAGGATACTAGGATCATACAGATATCTCACTGATAATAATAGTAATAGTAATAACAACAACAATAAATATTCTTCAGTATTGGACTGTGTGCAGTAGGACTAAAGTATCCCTTCTATTAATAAATGTTTTGTTAATTTCTAGTCTTGACACACATATAGGTTTTAGCCTGCTGTGAGCTCCGGAGTTTTTTGGTCCTGGTGAAGTTACTCAAATTCTATAACTTCTGGTCTTTGATGGGAAATGTAGGATTCATGGAGAGAACGATCAGACAAGTCTGTTCCAATTTTGAAATGTTTCTAAATGTATAAAGCAATTAGGCAGAACCTGGGATCTGCCATTATGATATGCCAGTCCACTGGAATTTTGTAATAATTATTGAATTAGTTGAATTAATTTACTACAATGATAACAATGGAAATATAGACAGAATATGGGGTCAGAAATGTCATTTCATGATCCACAGTGTTGCAACTAATGATAAACCACTGATACTTCATCTTCCTTACATGAAGTATTGGTCTAACCCTGCGTCTAGAGTGTTTGCCAAGGGCTCAGTCACACATTACATAATGCTAAGTTTTCCAGAGAGGAGTCATGGCTCATACCCTCAGAGCAATATGGTGAGTATAGGGATATAGCCAGGTGTGGAAACAGACAGGAATTGGGGCTATGCATTCTTATTACTTTACATCATCCTGATTTATCATTTTTGGGGAAAGTACCATTTAAGTGGATTCCTGAATTACACAAGACACACTGTGTCTCTCCCTCATGGATGGCATCTATAGGTGAGGGAAGGGTTTGATTGTAAGATAGAATGTGGAAATGGAGAAATCGACAAAACATTAACCTCATCAGAAACTGCCTAGCTCAGTTGTTCACACTGGGACTCTGAAATATAAAATGATGGATACATTTTTAAAAAGCATTTACAATTTAATTTATTTTGTATTCTTCCTTATACTGGAAAAGATTTGAGAAGCTTGCACATATGCTATGTGCAAGAGGAAGTCAGAAGGACTAAAAAATAACAACTCTTTGGCATCTAATAACTTACAATGCTGTTGAGAGTCAGTAATATGAATTTATATGGGAGTAAATAATTCTTTCCTAAAATGTGTCACATGACATCACACATATCTGAGACTATCTCAGATATTCCGAAATAGCTCATATGTTCTACAATTACAGTGATTTCTAATATTTTATGTCATTTTTTCATAGGTCCCTTTTCATCAGGTTGAACATTTAAATTTTTGGATTAAAAAATACAATCACCATTGATATAGCTTAGAAATCTTGAAGGCATCTACAGAACAGTTACATTAATGAATATGTACATATTCAGTAAATGCTTCAAGAAAGATAAGAAAAAATTGGGGTCTTAAAGAATTATGGATTGGTTTAGGGGAAAAGTTGAATATTTCAGGCAGTCAGAACAGGGCAGGAAAGACTTAGGAAATTGTGAGATAGTAAGAATACTGGTTGGCACTGTCGTGGTTTGGGGGAGTGGAGGAAAATAAGATTGGATGGATGGGGATTCTGGAAGATCTTTAAAACCAGGCAGTGCAGGAAAGACTTGACCTGGGGGCTTCCTCAAGGTTTTGATCAAGGAGAGTGATGGCTTATCATTGAATTTAGAAAGGTTAGTCTGGTGATGATGTGAGCTAAAGCAGGGAAAGGGCAGAGTTGGAGGATGCAGGCCAGAAGTTGGTATAATAATCCAGTTATAAAGTGACAAAGACCCCAAAAGCTATTCTTTTTTTTTTCAGTGGAATGAAGGTACTTTGCTGTTGAGTTATAATGGCCTGGCTTAATCAGTCACTTCATTCTACAGACATAGATTTGAGTGAAGGCAGTATCTAAAAACGAAACCACTTCAAAGAACAAAGTTTTACCATCACTTAGAATGTGATGTTCTAAAGAGTATCACATAGTATCTTAAAGCAACATGAGTAAAGTAAAATATGAGTGTCAAAAATATTTAAAGCATTGGCATTATCAAAGAGGTGAGCATTTTGGCCTGCTCCATGACTTAACTGTCATATCACAGCATATCAGCATTTCTCAAAGTGTATTGTATGGAGCATTGATTCCCTAGGATATTAGTAGGTGTTAGGGTGGAGAAAAGGATTTCATGTTCAAACATATTTGGAATGCTGGAGTCAATAAAATTAAACAAAATCCTTACTACAGGATTTCTCAGAACATGTAATATACCAGTGTCCTTTGTGTTTAGCAATGAGGGGGCTCTAGCATGTGGCATTTCCAATCGGATTTGATTATGGCACTTTTCTTTTATGTAGCATCTCCTGGGACTAGTGAGCCACTGAACACAGAGTAGGAAATGCTTGTATATGCAAATAAAAGAATACAAGGTAGTCTTATGTATGATAAAGATATATAGATAAAATATAAAGATACATTTGTGTATAATTTCATTAGGATGGAATGATTTCATAACTGCAAGGAATTCAAGTAATTCAGCCTTTGCTAATTGCCTTTGGCTTTAAGGCTTGTCAGAATTCTTCTGCTCATTAAATTCATAATCTCTTCTTATGAGGGAGCGTTGAGGATGACTTCACTGGAGTGGCTCACCCACTCACAGCCCCCAAATCAGGCTGTTCATCATCTGAGTGTTTTTCTTCAAGCACACAAAGAAACTATTTTCTCCTGGGTAGGGGCTTCCCCTGACCTCCCACCCACCCCTATTAGGTAGAGAGTCATCCCCAAAGAGATGTGTCATTCTTGGAACAGAATTTGGCGAAGATTCACTGAGTAATCATTCAGCTAGAAGCATAAATCTACCCTGAAGGTCCGAAAAACCCATGGTGAAAGAGAATAATGGGTAAAGGGAATTGCATTCCAGGCTATTAAAATAGACACAGGCACTGAAGTGAATGTGCTGAGATGAAACAAAGGGAATTCTCTGAAATTCAAACATGGAACTCTGGGTGATAAACTCTTGCCTGGGTCGTGATTAACTCTTCTGTCACTCGGGAAGAGATGGTCTTGCCCTTTACTCAGCATAGTAAGGTAGTTGATCTACACTGAGCCATTTCCTGTTGACTTCACTGGGTTGATAGGGAACACAAGCTTTCTTCCTTTTCGTCTTTCCTTTTTTCCCTGCTCCCTTTCCATTTGTGGCTATCATGTTGACACTGCAAAAGACATTAGACAAAGTATTAGTCAGAACTCAGGATTCTCCGGTGAATCAGAGCAGCCTACCTGCAGCCAGACAAGCCTGGGGCAGGGTGCAGAGTTGGCACCAGCCCTGCTCTGTAGGTTGGAACAGGAGCTGAGAGAGCTGTCCTTGTTGCAGAGGCTGGCGGGGAAGTTACTGCTGGGTGGGCTAGGCATGGGTCCAACAGGAATCAACATGTTCTCGTCACGATTCAGGCAGATGCCTGGCACCAGGGGGAATTCAAGCTGGAGCCACCCAACAGGTGGGCAGAGCATTGCTCAGAAATTCAGACTGGCTGGGGGCTTGATTATCAAAAGGGCCAGATATGGAAGGGGTTAGAACATGGGTTCTTGGTCTCATTTCCCCCCCACCTTCTGTGTGATCATGCACAAGTTACCCAATCTTTCGGAACCTCGGTTTCAGATAATCTTAGCAAGGCTTTTATTTTTTAAGGATGAAATAAAATAATAATAATATCTAACATTTATTCAGCACTAACTATATGTTAGGTACTGTGCAAAGAGCCTGCTACACATAATTACATTTAATGCTCAAGACAATCCTATAGGTTTGATGTCATTATTATCTCCATTTTGTATATGGGGAAACTAAAACTCAGGTCACCAGCTGGTAAGTGATAAATTCAGATCTGACTTAAAGGACCAAGATTTTAGCCAAATACAAATTCCCTCTCAAACATCTCTCTTCCCTGATAGTAGGATGATGTCACCTCTGCCACCGCTGCTGCGGTGGAATGAGGATGATGTTCTTGGCCCAGGTTCCTAGTGTACAATTCCAATTCTTGGGGTAGGAGGGAGGGCAAGATGATAGCAGGACTGTGATCTTCTTCTTAGTCCAAAGAGGGAGCTGGGGACATGCTCAATTTGTTAGAGAGGGCGCCAAATGCAAAGCTCAGCCCTGTAAACTACAGCACACAGAAGGGACTTGAGCACAGGGAATCATCTATAGAACTCAGTCTTCAAAACTGGGCACCATGCAGGTAGGCAGATAACAATGGAAGAGCCCAGGGAGCAGCCCTGGGGCAGTAACCCTGGTTTATCATACTATCATCCAACACAATCTGCGAAATTAAGAAAGAGTAGGACAGTGTGCTACGTGTAAGGTAACTGAATCCCAAAGCCTACTGCAGAAGGCATGGAAAATGTGGGGCAAGGATAGGGTCAGTATCAGCTCAAGAATTGGAGTTGGACTGAGCTTGCAGGTTGGAGATATTAGTGGACGGCTATGGATTAAGTCTAGAGATTGGAGGTTAAAATTCATTCCAGGTTATTTCTTTAGTAATACAGTGTGTGTAGTTAAGTGTAGTATACTGTAGTGTAGTATATATTATAGTACAAAATAGTGAATATAGAGTAGTATAGTAGTGTGTGGTGTGGTGTAGTATAGTAGTACACTGTAGTGTTGTGCTATGTGGTGTGTGTAGTTCATTATAGTATAATGTGGTGTAGTTACAGAGTAATGTGATGTAATATAGTGTAGTGTAATGTAGTGTAGGGTAGCACAGTGTAGGACAGAGCAGTGTTTTGTTGTGTGGTGTAGTGTAGTTTGGTGTAGTATGCTGTAGTGTAATGTGAAAGAACCACTGAGCTGGAAGTCAGGGTACCTGAGTTGTCATCTTTTCTGTGCCATTAATAGCTGTATGGCCTTGGATAAATCATTTAGCCTTTTTTGGCTGGAGTTTCTTGTAACATGTAAAATGAGGGGGTTAGAAAAGATGATCTTGAAGGTCAATCCTGAAACATCCCTCAGCTTGGTCTTACTCACGAGACTTCTAACAACTTATATTTTCTGCCAAGATTTAGAAGTTCCTTATACAGTCTTTCCCCAAGTTTAGAATGCCAGATAATGTTCCTGGAAGAAAGTAGAAAAAGGAAAAACCCATAAATAGATTTTAGTACCAATCTAACATTAGGAATTAAATTAAATGAAAAGTTAACTTATTGTAATCCAATTCTGGTCATGATTCTTTGTTAAGTGAAAGGCATTCTTAGCCAAAATACTGGAAGGTCTGGGTAGCTGGAATCCTGCTCCAGAATATTTCCTTTGTTATACCCTTGGTGCAGGCACAACTGCTGTACCTGGAGAATAAACAATTTGGTCAAAATTGCTGGACCAGATGATCCTACCAATCCAGACCTCCATGATTACTGTTATCAGCAATCAATTTTAAATGATTTTTCTGCTGGAAGAAGTGTGAATTCAATACAATATTTTCAACTAAATTATTAATCTAAAAAAAAATATACCAGGTTTAAAGTTAAATCTTACTAAGAGGCTTGTGGAAAAACGTAGGTTCCTTGCCCTACCCCTTTTCACTTGCTCTGGTCCTTCACTTACCCTGAAGCAACTACTTTGGACTCATTCCTCTATTACTTCTGGTATTTACACATTTTTATATTTCGTAAATAATGTTATACTACTGTCTTTTGATTCATCAATTTTATACATCATCTATTGACTTCCTGCATTGATAGATTAGGCTTTAGCTTTCTAATACCAAAATTCCAATGTGTCTACTCTCTCGTACTCATAATATAGTACTGTATTTTGAGGTTGAATCAATATTTAGTGTTAGCATTATGCCTATGAAAATATTATTCACACCTGATCATTATGGTACTATGATTCTGTTTCCCTTCTTATTTTTGTTTTTCCTGAAGTTAATACATGCCTTATTTTTTATGTACTTAGTTTTCTTGTATGTATTGTTAATTGTTTAAACATCTTTCAAAAACTCGTCAGGTTAAACTACCATCTTTTACCAAACTAAAACTCTAATGATCACTAATTCACTTGCAATCTAGTGCTCCTCCCATATACAAAATCAACAACTTAAAATGTGTCATAACTTTTTTAAAATTTCCCTAAAACTTTAGAGGATAATGTAAATATGTCTCTTGGAAAAGTTGAGAAAGATGGAGACACTAGGAAAGGAAAAGATGAAAATAGTACCCCAATCAATGATGTAAAACACAAGGCATGAACTACTGTTAAAAGAATTCTCTATGGCATTGATCAAGTCTACTATCTCTACACCTGGCTCTTTCCTATCAGTCATTTGATACATAAACAAATAGAGTAGTGTATTTCATGGGATCAATTCTTTTAGTTGTGTGCTTTCCCTTTGACCACTACATATGCTTTTATGTGTTTGCTTTATTTTCAGGTGGTGTCACATTAGAACACCCTCATCTCGGGAGATCTTTGCGTTAAGGAACTCTACCTCGGCCCTTGATCAACTGTGCTCTGTGTTATGGTCAACTCATGGCCCTACATGGATGAGTGTTTCCTACCTCCTCCCTCCCGTGCGTTGTTCATGTCAGGGAGTATATAGTCCACCCAGTGAACAGTAAGCAGTCTTTCCAAAGCATCAGATATGAAAAGGAGGAGACGCAGGGTTGGGTGTGGGACCTCATTCCGTGCCTCAGTGCAGACAAGATAGAGGTCAATGCATCCCTCCAGAGACTGGGATAACAACAGGAGTTTATGAGCACGAGGTTCCCTCTGCAGGCCTTGAAGCAGAGACCTGGAATCAAACTGCTTACACTGTTGATTGTGGTTGGTTTTACAGGGAACTCACGAGGAAGATAAGGACATGAAATAATGATAATTATAAGAACAGCAACGAACACTTCTACTGAGCCAAGGACTGCACCCTGAATGTAAACTCTGTGCTTGAACATATCTTAACTCACATGACCCTGAAAACATCCCAAAAAAAACAAAAAAAATCGTCAGGTTAATTTTTCACAAGATAAATCACATCAGTAATCCTTCAATTCCTTGTTTCTGTTTTGTTTTGTTTTGAGATATCTCTAGGCCTGTTTCATAACTGACATCCTGGGACTTCCCTTTGTCCATCATCTGTAGAATTCCCTTTGCCTTTCTCCCTGTTTGGGTTCCCTGTTCCCTGTGTCTCATGACTCCCTCTGTAATGACATACTTCTTGGTTTTAAAGGAGCACTTCATTTAGCCATTCTGTCAGATTAAAAATCTGGTATTAGAGCAGAAATCATGATGATAACAGTCCTCAACATGCCTGTCTTTTGAGTCACAATGGACTGGTTTCTTTCAACCCTGGGGGCACTATTGTCATCCTGGAATTTCCCTTCCTCATCATCCTGAAGATTTCCTTGCTTCTTTTCTCTGTTGACTCTCCTGTCTTCTGAATCTTGTGTCATTCTCCTTCTAGATTACTACCTCCTCTGGTGGAGAACATCTGCCGTATAAAGGGTACAAGGGGGGCAAAATATTTGAGACCTTGTATGTTTGAAAATGTCTTCATTTTTACCCTTACAATTGATTGATAGTTTGGGCAGGTATAGAATTCTAGCAGGGACTTCATTTTCCTTCAGAATTTTAAAGGAATTAGTCCATCACTGTCTTGCTTCCAGTTTGATCTAGAAAAGTCAGATTCTATTTTGATTTTTGATCCTTTATGTGTACACTGTTTTTTTCTCTTTGGAGGCTTCTAAAATTGCTTCATTGTCTCTAGCATTCTGAAATCTCACAATGGTGCTTCTTGGTGTGGATGTGTTTTCATCTATTTTCTTGGAAACTCTGTAGGCCTTTCAATCTTTAAACTCATGTCATTCAATTCTGAAAAAAAAAAAACCAAACTATTTATTTAATTATTTTCTTCAGCCTGTTTTGTGTGTTGTCTCTTTAAGGAGAGAAAAATTATTCAGATGTTGGGCCCTCTGGGTCTTGCCCTTTACTTTCGTAAACCTTCTTTCCTGGTTTCCATCTCTTTTTCTTTTTTGTTCTTTTTCCTAGAGGAGTTCCTTAACTTTATTTTCTAACCCACTATTGAATTTTCCATTTCTGCTATCTATAATGTCTTTAATTTCCAAGAGCTATTTTTTCTTCTGTTAATACACACACACACAGTTGATCTTCATTATCTCATTACTCATAGATTTTGTAGTGGCACTTTTCTGATCATTCATAGATATGTAAAACTGTGAAAAATTTGAGTTAAGTGAGGCACACATTCCCAGCTGAGGTCAAAAAAGGTGATGCTTTGCTTTCTTGTTTCAGCTCTTATACTGTAAACAAGTGTCCTTTTTGTGGTATATCTAGTACCACACTTTCACATTTTTTTGCTTTTTGTTGGTTATGTATTGATCATTTGATGTAAATGTCACCAGAAGCTCACAGGAACCTAATCATGTATTTCCCTTAGGAGCAATGGTTTAGTATTCTCTAATTCAATGTTGTAGTGACTTTGTAGAACATAATTACCACAAATAATGAGAATCAATTATATATATAATATATATATGTGTCTGTGTGTCTGTATGTGTATTAATATAAGTATAGTTTTCTTCTCCATGCATAGTCTGTTTCTTCCAAGTTGTTTTTTTTCTGCCATATTAAGTGCTTTCTTCAGTTGTTTGATAGTGTTTGTGTCTTTGCTCATGTTAAAGGTGAAAAACTAATAAACTGATTATATTCTCAGAAAGTGTGGAAGACATGTTGACTTTGAGCTTCACTTTTTGGGAAAACCCAAATGTGTCAGTATCCCTACAGTTATTTTTTGTTGGTCAGATTACCCAGAGAATATTTCTTTCAAAGAGAATACTCTATCAATTTTATGCATAATCATAAACCTTTTCATCTAATAATTTCCACTTTGAAAATAAATCTTTAGAAAGAATAAAAAGGACACATAAAAATTTAAACAATGAAGATGTTTATTGCAGTATTGTCATTTTGAAAAACTGTCAACAGCCTATATTTTTCAGTGGTCAATTAACTAAGAAGGATTTCCAAAAAATTCCAGTGGAATATTATGCAATCATAAACTATTATGTTTACAAAGAAATGTTAATATCAAAAACAAATGCTTATATTATTAAAAAAAGAGAACAATATAAAATATAGTAGGATCTAAACAATGTCAGAAAATAATGCATAGATGGAGAAGTCACCAAAGGATTAAGAAACTTATGTTTAAATAGTAGGAATATGAGTAGCTTTTATGCTTTTATGTATGTTTCATCATTTAGCAAGTTTCCTACAATAAACCTGTTTTAAAAAGAAGGAAAGTTTATATCTAGGAACTAAGTGCTAATAGTAGTCTGCTTTCTTTTGCTTCTAAGTTTTTGTAGGTTCTATTAGTATCCAGAACTAAGGTTACTAACCATCTTGGTTTACCCAGGACTAAGGGATTTCTCAGGATGTGGGTATTTCATTGCTAAAACTGGGACAGTCCTGGGCAAACCAATTGTTGGTTACTCCATAACCAGCACTCTTAAAAGGATATGAAACTGTATAAAATTGAGTTAACAACTGGATTATATCCTTCTATATATACAAAAACAATAAAAATCTAATTCTGTCTGCACAGAAAACCAGCTTCATTGAATTATACTTATAAACCCAATCAAAATTGTCTGAAAATTATGGCATCAAATATTTGGTTATGTAAAAGTTTAATTGTATTTTAGATTTTGCTTTCTATTTAATTAATATTTTGTAGTTAATACAACACAGAGGGTTGTGTTTTGTAATGCCCTAAAAAGTAGGGAGCTTGCCTCCCTCTTGGCTTCTTTTCAATTTCTTTCTCTTGCTTTGTTTCATCCACCCAATTCCAAGGTCCTTTCCTGTGGTCTCTTCATCTTTACTTTATCAGTGACCCAAAGCAATGGCTTCGTGTCTCACCTTTACACTGGGACTCTCAAATTTACCCTTTCTTCTGATTTCCAAGATTTAATTTCCATCTCTGTATTTCCTGTCATTTATCATATCCCAAACTGCATTTCCTTCCCTAAGTAGCCAAGATCCTGCAATTCTCCACTCAAATTAATCACTCTACCAACATTCAGGTTACCATCTATTTTCATTCATTCTGCCCCATCACCATTCCCAAAGCAATTAATAACTAAGTCTTGCCAATTTTAACTTCATAATATCTGTCTTCTTTGTCTCTTTATTTTGATAATTCCTGACTTTGTTGGTCACTGAGTGGTACTTTTAATATAGCCCCTACCGCTACTAAGAAGGCAAGCATTTTGTCCTTTTAAGCAGTCAGATGCCAGTAAGTTACTTTCACTCCAAATTCAGCAAGGTCTTCCTGCTCCCCTGACCTCTTGTAGTCTCTGAATTTGACTTCTATACTCAGTTCTAATTTTGATATCCATACCAGTCAGTGCTGGACATATCACTGACCTTCACTTTGCTATACTACTCTGCCAGTGTTTCCTGTACTGTATTACCAAACAAACAAAATGCACTTCTGTAGATACAGTCTGTGCCTCTACTTGCCACCTTGATGCATGCCAGATCTTGCTTGCTTGAGTGTATCAGAAGCTTGAAAAGGACACAAAGAGACTTCCAGGATTTTCCATGCATTAAATAAAATATATTTAATACACATATTAAAGTCAGGAAGACTCTTTTGTCATCTTTCCATTGGATCCTAGAGCAGGACAAATGTTGATGGCACAAAAAGCCTCCTACCAGAGCAGTATAGTCCTTTTAAAAGAGTTCCAGAAGGATTTGGAGATCTTTCTAAGTGGGAAATTTCCAGCTAAGCCAGCTCTGTCAAAGGTGAATTGCAAACCAAAAGGATGCTATTATTTTTTTGCCTCTTTTTCTAGAACCTGAAAAAGAAAAGTTTCTCTCAGTGAGTCAGATCAGAAGAGTCAGGTAGATCATTCCTTCCAATGAAATAACTTAGCCCATGAAACTCTACAGCACATCAGATTGGAAGGAAGTCACCGCACTTCATATGGTCTCTTACCTGTGAATTTGGTACCTATTATCAGCCCACTTGGTCTCCCCAGATAGAGACAATGTATAACATTTATACTGAGATCTCAGGATCAAAAAAAAAAAAAAAAAAGCTTGATTCCCAAGTATACATACAGAAAAATCTTGCATGCACAGAAAAGTGGTTTTTGATAGGACTTTGTTAAAGCAATGGAACTCTTTTTTTTTTTTAATGTTACTTGAAATCAAAATGTAAAATAAATAAGATTGGAACTATTTTGCTTAAAGGTGGCTAGAGGTCTCCTAGTAGGTTCCATTATAACCTTTAGAGAACTTAGTGCTTTGGGAAATAGTTTTAAATAAGTGATAATGAAGATAATCTATGTCTGTATTTCCATAGAGGAAATATTATATCTGCAGTTGTTCCCAAAATTAACTTTGTCCCCTTTCTCCAACCATCGTAATGACAAATTCATGGTGATTTGGATTTTATGTGCATAAGCCGTCTGGGTTGGTGGCCTGTGGCACCACTCAAGCCCCCCAAATCTAAGCTGATAGGTTTCCATTGACCTAGACATAGACATCCAATCTCAGAGTCTATGTGAGGAGTGAAAACCTCAATTCTAGTTCTTTCAAATTAGCTCCATGTGTGTCCAACAATGGAACAGGTCATTTTTTTTTCCCAATAAGAGCAGACTAGCTTATTATTTGTAGAAATTGAAGTTTGCTTTATTTTACAACATTAAAACAGAAAACGCGTTGTTCTATCACAGAATACTTTTCACCAAAGAAATGTCCAAACTTTTAATTTCCTTAAAATTGATGTCAGGCAAAAAGAGTATAGGGCACTTGTTTCCTAGTTTTATACTCTTAGAAATTCTCTTGCAATTTACTTTTTAAGTAGGGAAGACAATTCTGTACCTTCTTCCAGAAATTATATTTGTTTCCCTCATTCAATCTTACCTTGCCATACCGATAAATGGCATGTCTTCAGAAAATATACAAGTATAGGAATCTTCTCTTTAGAAGATTGCCTTCAGCCTCTAAAAGCATAGTGGTATGGTTTATAAATTCAACCAAATCACCCCTGTTTGTAAATTCTGGACATGAGTCAACAAGTTATTGTGTAGACTTGAATAATGACCAAATGAAATGTGAATTCAAGGCCCCTTTCATTTCAGTTGCCCACTGATCTCTCCCTCAATTCTTAGAACTGATGATCCCTTAAACATAATTAGCAACTTCTTTTAAATTAAGTTCTACTTTAATGTCAACAGGTCAACAGCCCTTTTTTATTAATGTAGTTCACTCCAGAATAAAATATAAACATCCTTTGCAGAACAGGATGTTAAAACTAATATTTCTACTTAAGTGGCAAAATACAATTTTGTATCTCAAAATGAAGGGCCACACCAAAATGCAGAATTCACAAAGGAAATGGTGGAGATCCAACCCCACAAAGCCTTCATCAAACTAAGGCCAGAAAAGGAGATCAGAGTGTGTAGGGAAGGACTTGTCAGGTGTTGTCTTTCAAGAGAATAGCTATTGGGTGAGCCACTTCCATCCTTAAGATTTACTGGGGGGTGGGCCTGAGAGTGGGTTGTTGCTACCTATTCTGACTCAAGTATAGAGCCATATGGAGAGCTTGAAGCATGTTCCTGGAATGTGAGTCCATCTTGGATTGCAGCCTTATTCATGCTTGAGAAGGTTGAAAGTTGTCTGTGGCAGGGCAGAAAGAGAATAGAGGACTGCATTTGGAAAGTAATTCATCTCTCATCCATAGCAGGGCAAAGCGTGTGTGAGTTTTTCACATGGACCACATGGAGAAGGCCTAGAGCTGTGTAAGTCCTACATGAGAAGATACGTGGAAGGAAGGAGATTCATCAGAAGAGAATGGGCATAGAAAGGACCACCTGAGAACCAGCATCTGAGTGGGGAGGGGCCATCTTACTGCAGTACCAAATAAATACCAAATACCACTGGCCAAATAAAAATTTGGAGAGAAAGAGAGAAAAAGCTAAGCATACCCCTTTCCCAGATGGTGGGTGGCTGTCTAATATAGGCCTTAACAGGAAGAAGGGATGGAGGAGTCTAATCTTAGAATGAAAATTGCAACTATCATTATTATCTTAATCTGGATATGCTAATTCCTCAATTGACTGGTTTGTAATTTAAAGTGATTTTAGGTCTGTCTATGACCTGAGATGGACTGGAGAAGTCTTGGTGGTGGGAGAAACAACCCCCTACCTCCACATACACTTTAAAGGGACAAAGGGAGACAAAGTAACATCACATTTGGTTACATTTTGGTCATGATTTTCCCATGTTGATTTATATTTTGATTGTTGAGTTCAATTCAGTGAGTGTTTATCAAGTCCTTACTACAAGGATAATTAGTGTTGTTTAGTAAAAAGAGTATGTGTTTTGAGATCAGAAAACGTGCCTTTGAATGCCGCATCTTCACCTAAATCACAGTATTATCCTGAGGAACTTGACCTCTCTAAGCCTTAGTTTCTTCATCTGTTGATGAGGAAAATAAGTTGAGATTATTCTGAGGATTGAATGGGATAGTGGAAAGACCAGCAACTCTGGTAATTGGCACTTGAAAAGTGCAATAAATGGTCATGCTACAGGGCATAGTCCTATATATGCACTTTTTACGTGAGCTTAAGGAAGGAATGCTGGTATTCATATCAGGAGATTTGAACGAGTTCTTTCTTGTCTTTGGAGGAATTACTTTTCAAATGCATTAATTAGGCAGTCTGCGGACTCCTCTCCAGTCATATAAGGACACACGTACACAGAATAACAGTAATCGCCAGTCATACTAATACTGGTTAGCCACAATGACACACACCTCTGAAACGGATATTCAAAAAGAAACATTAGAAAATATCTTTTTAAACACGTCTCATAATAATGACTACGTCTTGAGTAGTGCCTAAAATAGACAGACCTTATGCTTTTTTAGTGTCTAAAAAATGTAGATTCAGCACATCCAAAACCTCGAATGACTTTTTCCAGGCTGTTGAAACCTTCATCAGTAAAAAACCACTCATATTTTGGTGAAGGATGAGCCTACAAATTAAGCTGATTTTCTTCTACATTTAAGATCCTCAACTATAACTGTATGGATATTAAAATGACTAATACAGACTCTCTGGTCCTCAAGAAACTTAACAGTCGAGTTGGGTAAATACAGCCTGGGTGAACACAGTAACAAAGAATGACAGTCTATGCTAAATTACCACGTGGGGTGGGGTGACAGGGAGGCCGGTAAGACAGTACCGCAAAAGTTCTAAAAGGGTCAGGCATTTATTTTCCAAATCAACACCTCTGCTTTCCACCTCAGGCTTTATATGGTCCTCTGCCCCCGTCCCGTACTAGAAATTTCCAAAAGACCACAGAAATGCTCCCTATGGATGACGTCATCATTTGGCATTACTCACTGCACTTACAGGCTACCCTGGACAAGGAACTTGAGGGCTGGAATGTGATCTAGCCCTGTCAGGAGGATGCTGTACTTTCTCTGACCTGACTGAATACTTCAAGTCCTCAGGCCCCTTTTTCATCCCTCACCATCTCCACACACTTTAAATCATAGTGTGACAAGAAATGCTTACCATAATTTATATGTAGCCTCATTAATCCCTTTTAGGGGCCTGAAGTAGTTTTCTTCCATTTACATTCATTCAGACTCTCTCTGGTTCCCAGTCTTCTCTTTATACTGTTTATTCTCAATCTGTACTGGAGACTTGGGAATTTATTTTTCCAGTCCTTCAGAACTCTCTCCCTCCTAATGCTGCTAGGCTTTATATAGTTCTTTTTTCTGGAACTTTGACCCTGTCTTCATTATTTGACATTTCTTCACATGGAATTTCATCTGCCAGAAATCAGGGTATGTTTCTATTTGTCTTTTCACATCATCCTGAATTTTATCACTGCTCTTCTCCTCTGTAGGGACTTAATTCTTTACTTTCATTGCTTTATTACAAATAACTTTTGTTGGGCAAAGGAATTCAGAGAGAATACATTTAAACATGCTCTCATTCCTCCTAGCAGTCGCCTTCCCTCTTTCTCTCTAAGTTTAGAACAAGTCAACAAAAAATTAACCTTCTCCAAAGGTAACGGCATGTGCTATATATTCATGTGCAAATGTAAAGATCTCTCCTTAAATGTATCTGCTATCCCCAGACATCATTCTCCTAGAAAACAAAATTTAAAGGAGAGTCTTATGTGGGATACCATTTTTAGAAGGTTCATCAAAATTGGTATGTCTCCTTCCCTTGAATATTTTACTATGACCATTTTTTCAGTAATTTATTCATGCTTCACAGGTGGCCCTAATTTGCATCAAAGTATTATCCCTTTTTTTTGATTCAGTAAAGCTCTGATACTTTCTGTCCTTTTTTTGATTCAATGAAGCTCTTATACCTTCTCTAACCTCTTAGCAGCATTCAACACAGTTGAACACTAGTCTTGGCTTCTTTAACACCACACTCACCTACTTGTCTTCCTGCCTCCCAACCACTCTTTCTTAATCTCTTGCTGGTTCCTTCTTCTCTACCTGATTTGAATGATAGAGTCTTTCAGCTTGGGTCTGGACCCTATTTTTTATCCACATTTTGTCTCTTGATGTTTTCTTCTTTAAATACCATCTATATGCTAATCTCCTTCAAATCCATGACTAAATCTCTCCCCTGAGCTTCAGATTTGTATATTTAAATATTTGTCGTCTTCACTTGTACATCTAATAAGCATTTCACACTTAACATGTGTCAAATGGATCTCTTTGTTTCTCCTCTATCTACTCCCCAACTGGCTCCCTTGTCTTTTCCGCCTTTCAATAAATGTACAACAAAATGCTCAGTTGGTCTAGCCAAAACTCGGAGTCTTCTCTGATTTTTTTATCCATCAGGACATCTCATAAGTTCTACTTTCTAAATATATCTCAAAAATACCAATTTTCTCGACTTCTACTGCTACCCCTGTTCAAAACCCCATAGTGTCTTACCTGGCCTGCTGTAATAGCCTCTTAATTCACCCTCCTGCTTCTATTCTTACTCTCCAACATCCATTCTCCACATAGAAGCTGAGTAATCCTTTTATTTTAATTAAATTTTAATAGAATCATATCATCCCTCTGTTTGTGACATTTCCATAACTTCTCATTATACTGAGAATAAATCCTAAATTCTTTATCATGACCCCTCCCCCACATTCATTTCAAGCTATTGGCTTTCTTTCCATTTCTGAAACACAACAAGCTCATGACCTCATGGCTTTTAGACCTGTGATTCCCCCTTTCTAGAAAACTGTTTCCCATAATTCTTCCTATGAGTGGGTTATTTTCATATTTCAGGTCTTGACTCACATATTACCTCCTCAAAGAATGTTCAATGATGTCCTATTCTTCCCTTTAGCACTTACTACAATCTTGAATTTGTTTATGTATTTCACTGTCTGTCTCACCAACTAGAATCTAAATACCTTGTCTGCCTGGAACTCAATAAATATTTATTGGAAGAATAAATGAATGAAAGTTTCAGTGAATCAATCAATCAGTAAGTATATTTCTATCTCTTTCACTCCTTAATTTTGAAATATATTAGATAACATGATTTTTCTTTTTTTTTTTAGGATAACTAAATATTTTGCAAATTTTTACACTCAAAACATTTTAAAATCATCATGAAATCATTTTTGCTTACATAATCATAATCTATTCTTTGAGATTATAAGATAATTTTCTTTAAAAAGCAAAGCAGTTCTACTTCTATCCAAGATAAGGGTACAATTATGTGCCACATAACAAGATTTTGTTGATGATGGACAGCATATATGACGGTGGTCCCATAAGATTAGTACCATATAGCCTAGGTGTGTAGTAGGCTGTGCCATCTAGGTTTGTGTAAGTAAACTCTGTGATGTTCACACAATGATGAAATTTCCTAACGATGCATTTCTCAGAGTGTATCCCTGTTGCTAAGTGACACATGACTGTAACAGTTATTTCCCATCTGAAACATCTAAAAACCAAACAAGCTATGTGAACAATGGTTTTCATATGTTAGATATCTAGAAGCACAGGACGGGCCGGCCCCGTGGCTTAGTGGTTAAGTGCGTGCGCTCTGCTGCTGGCGGCCCGGGTTCGGATCCCGGCTGCGCACCGACGCACCGCTTCTCTGGTCATGCTGAGGCCGCATCCCACATACAGCAACTAGAAGAATGTGCAGCTATGACATACAACTATCTACTGGGCTTTGGGGGGAAAAAATAAATAAATAAAATCTTTAGAAGCACAGGACAGTGGTCCCTGAGAGAAGGGATACAAAGAAAGTGTATGATTGCCACAGCTTGTTACCTGTGGAGAGTTTTCGGGCCACAGCTTGGGAAGAGGACACCCAGGAAGAGGCTTGCCATTTCGCTGAACTTGGAGTTAGAGGAGGCCAAGCTAGAACTTATAGAGCAGCGTATCAAGGAGGAGAGATCTATGCAGCTCGCATAGAGAGAGAGTCCCAGAGATCTGCCAGGATCCCCTCTCAAGTCTTCAGTTGAGTCCTCTTTAGAACATGCATGTGAAAAAAATCCCTAAGGCCAAGAGAAGAAGCAGATGAAAAAAATGGAGAGAACTATCCCTGGAGATCATACATCCAGAATGGAAAGCATCATCATCTACAAGAAAATGCATACTTAGAAGGATTTGGCCTTAGCAGCAAGAGAAAAATAGCACTAGACCAAAGGGTGTACTAGTCCCATCTCTAAATCTTAAAGACTAGTCTTAAAATGATCAAATTGTTTCCAAGTAACTGAACTATATTCCAGAATACAGTTTACACATATTTGCAGGAATACAAAAATATCCAGCAACTTACAAGATGAGATTCAAAATGTCTAGCATGCAACCAAAAATTACCAGGCATCAAAAGAAGTAGGAAAATATAACCCAGAATGAGGAGGAAAATCAAACGAAAAAAGATCCAGATAGAATATTAGTAGACAAAGACATTGAAAGTTATTATAACTGTTAATACTTCATATGTTCAATAAGCCAGAAGAAAGAATAAGCATGTTAAATAAAAATATGAAAAATATATATTAAAAAATATCTAAATTGGATCTCTGGAGATTAAAAATACATTAGATGGGATTAACAACAAATTAAACATTACAGAATAAAAGATCAGAGGATTTGAGGACATAGCAATTCAGACAGTACAAAATGAAACAGAAAGATAAAAGACTGAAAAAATGAACAAAGCATTAATAAGCTGTAGGACATCTGTAAGCAGCAAAAAACAAATTTAATTGGATTCCCTGAAGTAGAAGAGAGACACAGAAGGGCAGAAAAATATTTGAAGAAATAACAGGCTTTTTTCCCCCAAATTTTATAAGAGCACAAAAAACATGAAGGAAATTACATTAAGCTACATCATAATCAAATTGCTTAAAACTAGTAATAATGAGAAAATCCAAAAACAGCCAGAGAAAATACCAAATAACCTACAGAAGAGAACAAACATAAGAATCACATTAGATGCCTTGTTGTTGGAAGAATGCAAGCCAGAAGAGAACACAGCAGAATCTTTTAGAGTATGGGGGAAAAAAATACACCAAGCAAAAGTATCTTTTAAAAATGTTGGCAAAATAGAAAGTTTTCAAGCCATATGAAAGTTGAAAGAATTTATTACCTGCAGACCTGAACTATAAGAAGTACTAAATAAAATCTTTTAGGCATATAATGGCTAATTTTATGTGTCAAGTTGGGAATGTTATGGTGCTAAGTTGCTTCGTCAAACATTAGTTTAGATGTTTCTGTGAAGGTATTTTGTAGATATGATTAATATTTACAGTCAGTAAACTTTAGGTAAAGATTGTCCTCAATAATGTGGGTGGGCCTTATCCAATCAGTTGAAGGCCTTTAGAGCCAAAACTGAGGTATCCTGGAGAAGAGAGAATTCTGCCTCAAGATTGGAACATAGAAATCCTGTCTAAGTTTCCAGCCTGTTGGCCTGCTCCGCAGATTTCAGACTCAAGACTGCAATCTCAACTCTTACCTGAGATTCCAGCTTGCCATTCTGCTCTTTGGATTTCAGACTTGCCAACTCCACAATCACATAAGCCAGTTCCTTAAAATATATCTCTTTATACATACACACACACACACCCCCCCCATGCAATATATATTTATGTGTAAATATATATTCTGTTTCTCTGGAGAACCCTGACTAATACAAGGTAGAAGGATAATAATACCAGTTAGAAATCTGGACATACACAAAAAAATGAAGAGTATTGGAAATGAGAAATTTGTTAGTAAATATAAAAGCCTTTTCTTTGTTGTTATTGAAAGGTATATTTGTTAAATGAATGATGGTAGGTATAAAACTATTATAGTGTTTATAATATCCACTGGATACATTTGTTTCATTTACGAATGTCAATATTTATAATACATTGGAAATCAAGCTTTGCAACTATTTTAAATTATTTTATTTTTTATTTCAGCTTTATTGAGGTAAAATTGACAAAATTGTAAGATATTTAGAGTGTGCATCATGGTGATAATATTGCTTGAATACTGTGTTAAGTTAAAGATGTATACTGTGTTAAGTTAAAGATGTATACTATAATTTCTAAAGCAACCACTAATAATGAAGTTACAGTTGATAAGCCAACAGAGAAGATAAAATAGAATCAGAAATTTCCTCAGTGAATCCAAGAAAATGAACAAAAAGAGGAAATGGGACAAATAAAAAGCAATTGCAAGATTGTCTATTTAAACCTAACCGCCTCATTAATCACCTTAAATGTAATTGGTCTGTGCACTCCAGTAAAAAAAGTTATCAGATCAGACCAAAGAAAAGCAAGGCTTATCTATTTTCTGCCTAAAAGAAATACACATTAAATATAAAACATTGGTGAGAGAAATTTTTAAAAATCAGTAAATGGAGAAACACATCATGTTCACAGATTAGAAGACTCAAAAAATTATTAAGATGTCAATTCCCACCAAATTGATCTGTAAAAACAGTGCAGTCCCAATCAAAATCCCAGTAGGCTTTTGTACAAATTGACAAACCAATTTTAAAGTTCATATGGAAATACAAAGGACCCAAAAGAGGCAAAACAACTTTGAAAAGAACAAAGTTAGAAGACTTGTAGTACCTGATTTTATGTTTTATTTGAAAGCTATAGGCTGGGCCGGCCCCGTGGCTTGGCGGTTAAGTGCGCGCTCCGCTACTGGCGGCCCAGGTTCGGATCCCGGGCACACACCGGTGCACCACTTCTCCGGCCATGCTGAGGCCAAGTCCCACATACAGCAACTAGAAGGATGTGCAACTATGACATACAACTATCTACTGGGGCTTTGGGGGAAAAAAAAAAAGGAGGAGGATTGACAATAGATGTTAGCTCAGAGCCGGTCTTCCTCAGCAAAAAAGAGGAGGATTAGCATGGATGTTAGCTCAGGGCTGATCTTCCTCACAATAAATAAATAAAGTTTGTAGCACTTATACTTTAAAAAAAAAAAAAGAGGGCCGGCCCTGTGGCTTAGCGGTTAAGTGCGTGCTCTCTGATGCTGGCGGCCCGGGTTCGGATCCCGGGCGCACACCGATGCACCGCTTCTCCGGCCACGCTGAGGCCGTGTCCCACATACGGCAACTAGAAGGATGTGCAGCTATGACATACAACTATCTACTGGGGCTTTGGGGCGAAAATAAATAAATAAATCTTTAAAAAAATAAATAAATAAATAAAAAATAATAAATAAAAAAAAAAAGAAAGCTATAGGAATCAAGACAGCATGGTATAGGCATAAAAATAGACAATTAGATTAATAAAACAAAATGCAGAGTCCAGTAGTAGACTCAATCATCTATTTTCAATAAAAATGCAGGGCTATTTAACTAGGAAAAAAATAAATGATGCTGGAACAATTGATTGGTATTTACAAAAAAAAAATGAACTTGTATCTATGCCTTACCATATATAAAGTTAACTCAGTATAGATTGTATACCTAAATGTAAGGACTAAAACTGAAGCTTCTGGAAGAAAAGATAGAAGATCTTAGTGACCTTGGGTTTGGCAACAATTTATTGAATACAACACAAGAAGTAAAAGTTATTTAAAAAATTAATAAAGAGGACTTCATCAAAATTAAAAACTGCTCTTCAAAAGACATAAGAAATGAAAAGGCAGGCCACAGAGTAGAAGAAAATATTTTCAAAACATATACCTAACAAAAGACTTGTATCTAGAATATATAAAGAACTCTTACAACTCAATAATAAGACAACCCAATAAAATATGGACAAAAGGTTTGAAGAGACACTTGTCTAAAGAATATATATCCAGATGGCAAATAAACACATGAAAAGATGTTCAATATCGTTAGTCATTATAGAAATATAAATTGAAACCACCATGAAATTCTGTACACACACTAGAATGGCTAAAATTAAAGAGCCTGATTTTACCAAGTTCTTCTGAGGATGTGGAGCAATTGGAACCCTCATACAGTGCTGGTGGGAGTATAAAATGGTACAAACACTGAAAAAAAGCTTGGTAGTTTCTTAAAAAGTTAAACATACACCTACCCATTGGTGGTAATGAGCATGAAAGGATTAGACCAATACTTTGGAAACTTAATTTCTTGAGGTGGTTTTTCCCAGACACAAGCCTTCATCTGGGTAGACGGATATTTACTGCAATAATTCCTTCAAAATACCTGCTGCTCTAGGTTATTGAATACCACCTTAGTTTTTCAATCAGTAATCAACGAACAATAATGTGTTAAGCATTTACTAATTGCTAGATATTGAGGATATAAAAGAAAAGAAAAGTCTTGGTCTCAAAAAGTTCCGTGTTGACGAGTACAGATGTATTCATAAGTTACATCAAGGTTTTTTTTTTGTCATAAAATGATATATCAAATGCACACAAAATAAGGAGTGATTAATTATACTTTAAGAGTCTCCAGAAACATTTGCATAGGATCTTAAGAAATGAATTGAGAGATCTTCAGAGAGAAGATACAGGAAATAGGGAGCATTAGGCAAAAGCATCACAGAAAAATGAAATGCATAAACAAGAGGATAAGGAGTGCAATGAAGCTGGACATGTGCTATAGGGAAAGAGGACAGATTGTGAAGTGTGTTGGTGCTGTGCCTGTAGTATAGTATTACTCAGATATTTTGTCCGTATCTCACATTTTAGATACTCCTTAGTGGGTCATTACTATCATTAACAAAAATGAAATAGAATACCAAACTATACAATAAAATATTAGAGTGCAGTGCATGTTGTAAGGGTTAGTATTATTTCATAAAATTTTCTTTCAGTTATATTAATGCGTGTTTGTGTTTATGCTTGTACCTACTAAATGGATTTTAAGATCCACTGATGTATCATAACTAGCAATTTGAAAAACATTGCTATAGGATGTGGAGACTTATTAAGTGTTTAAAAAGAGAGTCACACAATCTAGAAGCAGGGTAGAATGGGGGATCTCAAAAGAGTATAGTCATTGTATAGCCATCAAAATAGTAAGACATTGTATAGTCAAAGAAAATGATGTTGAGAGCTTGAATTAAGACTGTGGCAGTGGGAATAAATGTGGACATCATGAATTGAGAGACACTTATGAGACATAATTAACAGGACTCATTTACTATTTAGATATTGGATAGTAGGGTGCTGAAGGAATGAAAGATAACACCCATTTTTCCAACTTAGATGACTGGGTAGTAAAACTACCTAAACAAAGAGAATATGGGAGAAGAAGGTTTGGAGGGACAAGACTGGGCTCAACTCATGACATAGTAAGCATGAGATACTTGGGTAAACCAAAGCAGAGCTATTTAATACAAATTGAACCTCTAGAGAGCAGGCACAGCAGAGATACAGATTACTGATTTGACTTATGAGCAATTAGATATATTATTAAATCTATTAAATCTATATATATCTGTATATATAAATATATAAAATATAATTTATAAGTATATTTATAAAATGTAAAAGTATACATAATAATAATGATTAAATCAATATACGCACGTAAACAAGAATGACTTAAAGCATGAAAGAGCCTGCCACAGGGTATATCCCAGGGCCCTTTTTTACTCACAGTCATACTTTTTGCATTTGTGTCAACATTTTTGTGCTATTCTTCACTAATTGGTGGTTTTTTGTTTACTGAAGTAAAATGCCTGTTTTTATATGCACAACTGATACATTTTCACTGATTTTATACAACACTAGTGTATTAGAGCCCTGGAAGGAAACAAGAGTGACCTGAAGAGACTGTTTTTAGAAGTGCTAGGAGGGTAAGGGAAACAAGATATGTTGAGGCACCCACAGATTATAATCAAAGAGAGGCCAATAACACCACTAGGCCTGAAGGGGCAAAACGAACACATTACTGGTGCCGGAGCCACAGGTGGGCGTGTGGGCATGAGGGCACCTGGCAAGAGCTGTAGCTTCCTACAGAATTGAAGCATCAAAGCAGGGAGAAGGTTGGAAAGGGCTGTCCCACACTCATTCTCTCACCTTCTTATGTCCTGCTGGTATCTTCCATTAGCCAAACCCAACAGGAAGCCAGAGGTGTATCTAATCAGCACTACTAGCCTGGAAGCCTAATTAATAAACTAATTAGTATAATTTCTAGATCTTGTAATCATTTCAACTAAATTTAGTCAGCTTTGTCATTGGAGTTTTTTTTTTTAATTAATTTTTAAAAATTTTTTGTTTATTGCAGTAACATTGGTTTATAAGATTGTATAAATTTAAGGTGTACATCATTATACTTCTATTTCTGCATAGATTACATCATGTTCACCACCCAAATACTAATTACAACCCATCGCCACACACATGTGCTGAATTATCCCTTTCTCCCTCCTCCCTCCCCCCTTCCCCTCTGGTAACCACCAATCCAATCTCTGTCTCTATGTGTTTGTTTGTTGTTGTTATTATCTACTACTTAATGAGGGAAATCATACGGTATTTGACCTTCTCCCTCTGACTTATTTCACTTTGCATCATACCCTCAGTGTCCGTCCATGTTGTCACAAATGGCTGGATTTCGTCGTTTCTTATGGCTGAGTAGTATTCCATTGTGTATATATACCATATCTTCTTTATCCATTAGTCCCTTGATGGGCACTTAGGTTGCTTCCAAGTCTTGGCTATTGTGAATAACGCTACAATGAACACAGGGGTGCATGTATCTTTATGCATTGGTGTTTTCAAGTTCTTTGGATAAATACCCAGCAGTGGAATAGCTGGATCATATGGTAGTTCTATCCTTAATTTTTTGAGGAATCTCCTTACTGTTTTCCATAGTGGCTGCACCGGTTTGCACTCCCACCAGCAGTGTATGAGAGTTCCCTTCTCTCCACATCCTCCCACATATGCTGTTTCCTGTCTTGTTAATTATAGCCATTCTGACGGGCGTGAGGTGATATCTCATTGTAGTTTTGATTTGCGTTTCCCTGATAGTTAATGATTTTGAACATCTTTTCATGTGTCTGTTGGCCATCTGTATATCTTCTTTGTAGAAATGTCTATTCTGGTCTTTTGCCCATTTTTTAATTGGGTTGTTAGCTTTTTTGTTGTTGAGATGCATGAGTTCTTTATATATTTTGGAGATTAAGCCCTTATCAGATGTATGGTTTGCAAATATCTTCTCCCAATTGTTAAGTTGTCTTTTTGTTTTGTTGATGGTTTCCTTTGCTGTGCAGAAGCTTTTTAGTTTGATGTAGTCCCATTTGTTTTTTTTTTCTATTGTTTCTCTTGCCCGGTCAGACACGGTACTTGAAAATATGTTGCTAAGACTGATGTCGAAGAGCGTACTGCCTATGTTTTCTTCTAGAAGTTTCATAGTTTCAAGTCTTACATTCCAGTCTTTAAACCATTTTGAGTTAATTTTTGTGTATGGAGTAAGGTAAGGGTCTACTTTCATTTTTTTGCACGTGGCTATCCAGTTTTCCCAACACCATTTGTTGAAAAGACTTTCTTTTCCCCATTGTATGTTCTTGGCTCCTTTGTCAAAGATGAGCTGTCCATAGATGTGTGGGTTTATTTCTGGGGTTTTGATTCTATTCCATTGATCTGTGTGTCTATTTTTGTTCCAGTACCATGCTGTTTTGGTTACTATAGCTTTGTAGTATATTTTGAAATCAGGGAGTGTGATACCTCCAGCTTTGTTCTTTTTTCTCAGGATTCCTGTAGCTATTCAGGGTCTTTTGTTGTTCCATATAAATTTTAGGATTCTTTGTTCTATTTCTGTCAAAAATGTTGTTGGAACTTTGATAGGGATTGCATTGAATCTCTAGATTGCTTTAGGAAATATGGACATCTTAACTATGTTAATTCTTCCAATCCAAGAGCACGGAATATCTTTCCATTTCTTTGTGTCTTCGTCAATTTCTTTCAGCAATGTTTTATAGTTTTCAATGTACAGATCTTTCACCTCTTTAGTCAAGTTTATTCCTAGGTATTTTATTCTTTTTGTTGCAATTGTAAATGGGATTGTATTCTTAATTTCTCTTTATCCTTCTTTGTTGTTAGTGTATAGAAAGGCAACTGATTTTGATATGTTGATTTTGTATCCTGCAACTTTACCATATTTATTTATTATATCTAAAAGTTTTTTGGTGGATTCTTTAGGGCTTTCTATATATAAAATCAGGTCATCTGTAAATAGTGACAGTTTCACTTCTTTTCTAGTTTGGATCCCTTTTATTTTTTTTCTTGCCTGATTGATCTGGCTAGGACTTCCAATACTATGTTAAATAAGAGTGGTGAAAGTGGGCATCCTTGTCTGGTTCCTGTTCTTAGAGGGCTAGCTTTCAGTTTTTCACCATTAAGAATGATATGAGCCAACATCACCCTGATACCAAAACCAGACAAAGACAATACAGAGAAAGAAAATTACAGGCCAATATCGCTGATGAACATTGATGCAAAAATTCTCAACAAAATATTGGCAAACCGAATACAACAATACATTAAAAAGATCATACACCATGATCAAGTGGGATTTATACCAGGGACGCAGGGATGGTTCAACATCCGCAAATCAATCAACGTGATACATCACATCAACAAAACAAAGAATAAAAACCACATGATCATCTCAGTAGACGCAGAAAAGGCATTTGACAAGATACAACATCCATTTATGATAAAAACTCTCAATAAAATGGGACTAGAAGGAAAGTACCTCAACATACTAAAGGCCATATATGACAAACCCACAGCCAACATCATACTCAATGGGAAAAGACTGAAAGCCATTCCTCTGAGAACAGGAACGAGGCAGGGCTGCCCACTCTCACCACTCCTGTTCAACATAGTACTGGAGGTTTTGGCCAGAGCAATTAGGCAAGAAAAAGGAATAAAAGGAATCCAAATAGGTAACGAAGAAGTGAAACTCTCACTATTTGCAGATGACATGATTGTATATATAGAAAACCCTAAAGAATCTGTTGGAAAACTATTAGAAACAATCAACAACTACAGCAAAGTTGCAGGGTGCAAAATCAATCTACAAAAATCAGTTGCATTTCTGTATGCTAATAATGAACTAACAGAAAGAGAGCTCAAAAAGATAATACCATTTACAATTGCATCAAAAAGAATAAAATACCTAGGAATAAATCTTACCAAGGAGGTGAAGGACCTATACAATGAGAACTACAAGACATTATTGAAAGAAATCCATGATGACATAAAGAAATGGAAAGATATCCCATGCACGTGGATTGGAAGAATAAACATAGTTAAAATGTCTGTATTACCTAAAGCAATCTACAGATTCAATGCAATCCCAATCAGAATCCCAATGACATTCTTCACAGAAATAGAAAAAAAGAATACTAAAATTTATATGGGGCAACAGAAGACCCCGAATAGCTAAAGAAATCCTAAGAAAAAAGAACAAAGCAGGAGGCATCACAATCCCTGACTTCAAAACATACTACAAAGCAATAGTAATCAAAACAGCATGGTACTGGTACAAAAACAGACACACAGATCAATGGAACAGAATTGAAAGCCCAGAAATAAAACCACACATATACGGACAGCTAATTTTCGACAAAGGTGCTAAGAACATGCAATGGAGAAAGGAAAGTCTCTTCAATAAATGGTGTTGGGAAAACTGGACAGCCACATGCAAAAGAATGAAAGTGGACCATGTGCTATCACCATACACAAAAATTAATTCAAAATGGATCAAAGACCTGAAGATGAGACTTGAAACTATAAAACTCATAGAAGAAAATATAGGCCACACACTGTTTGACATTGGTTTTAAAGGAATCTTTTCGGATGACATGCCTACCCAGACTAGGGAAACTAAAGAAAAAATAAACAAGTGGGACTTTATCATATTAAAGAGCTTTTATAAGACAAATGAAACCAGACTCAAGATGAACAGACAACCAACCAGCTGGGAGAGAATATTTGCAAAACATACATCTGACAAGGGGTTGATCTCCATAATATATAAAGAACTCACACAACTGAACAACAAAAAAAGCAAACAACGCGATCAAAAAATGGGCAGAGGAAATGAAGAGACACTTCTCCAAGGAAGATATACAGATGGCCAATAGGCACATGAAAAGATGCTCAACATCACTAATCATCAGGGAAATGCAAATCAAAACAACACTAAGATACCACCTCACGCCCATTAGAATGGCTATAATCACCAAGACAAAAAACAACAAGTGTTGGAGATGATGGGAGAAAGAGGAACCCTCATACACAGCTGGTGGGAATGCAAATTGGTGCAGCCTCTATGGAAAACGGTATGGAGATTCCTCAAAGAATTAAAAATAGAGATGCCCTATGATCCAGCCATCCCACTACTGGGAATCTATCCAACGAACCTGAAATCAACAATCCAAAGAGGCTTATGCACCCCTATGTTCATTGCAGCATTATTCACCATATCCAAGAAGTGGAAGCAACCTAAGTGTTCCTCAACTGACGATTGGATTAAGAAAATGTGGTATATATATACAATGGAATACTACTCAGCCATAAAAAAAGACAAAACCGTCCCACTTGCAACAACATGGATGGGCCTGGAGCGTATTATGTTAAGTGAAATAAGCCAGAAAGAGAAAGACAAACACTGTATGATCTCACTCATATGTGGAATATAAACCAACACATGGACAGAGAAAACTGGACTGTGGTTACCAGGGGCAGTGGGGGTGGGGGGTGGGCACAAGGGGTGAAGGGAGTCATATATATGGTGATGGACAAACAAAAATGTACAACCCAAAATTTCACAATGTTAGAAACCATTAAAACATCAAAAAAAAAATGATATTAGCTGTGGGTTTGTCATATATGGCCTTTATTATGTTGAGGTACTTTCCGTCTATACCCATTTTATTCAGAGTTTTTATCATAAATGGATGCTGTATCTTTTCAAATGCTTTCTCTGCCTCTATTGAGATGATCATTTGGTTTTCGTTCTTCATTTTATTAATGTGGTGTATCAAGTTGATTGATTTGCAGATGTTAAAACATCCCTGCATCCCTGGAATAAATACCACTTGATCATGGTGTATGATCTTTTTAATGTATTGTTGTATACATTTTGCTAGTATTTTATTGAGGATTTCTGCATCGATGTTCATCATTGATATTGGCCTGTAATTTTCGTTTTTTGTGTTGTCCTTGTCTGGTTTTGGTATCGGGGTAGTGTTGGCTTCGTAGAATGAGTTAGGAAGCTTCCCCTCCTATTCCATTTTTTGGAAGAGTTTGAAGATAGGTATTAGGTCTTCTTTGAATGTTTGGTTCACCAGGGAAGCCCTCTGGTCCTGAACTTTTGTGTTTTGGGGGAGGTTTTTGATTATTGTTTTGATCTCCTTACTGGTGATTGGTCTATTTAAATTCTCTGTTTCTTCTTCACTCAGTTTTGGAAGGTTGTATGATTCTAAGTATTTATCCATTTCTTCTAGATTATCCAATTTTTTGGTATATAGCTTTTCATGTAGTCTCTTATAATCTTTTGTGTTTCTGAGGTGTCTGTTGTAATTTCTCCTCTTTCATTTCTTTTTTCACTTATTTGAGCCTTCTCTCTTTTTTTCTTGGTGAGTCTAGCTAAAGGTTTGTCAATTTTGTTTATCATTTCAGAGAACCAGCTGTTGGTTTCATTAATCTTTTCTATTTTTTTTAGTCTCTATTTCATTTATTTCTGCTCTGATTTTTATTATTTCCCTCCTTCTACTGATTTGGGCTTTGTTTGTTGTTCTTTTTCCAGTTCCTTTAGGTGCACTGTTAGATTGTTTATTTGAGATTTTTCTTGTTGGTTGAGATAGGCCTGTATTGCTATAAACTTCCCTCTTAGAACCACTTTTGCTTTATCCCATAAATTCTGGCATGTCATATATTCATTTCCATTTGTCTCCAGGTATTTTTTGATTTCTCCTTTGATTTCTTCATTGACCCAGTCGTTGTTCAGTAGCATTTTGTTTAATCTCCACATATTTGTGGCTTTTCTGATTTCTTCCTATAGTTGATTTCTGGTTTCATACTGTGGTGGTCACAAAAGATGCTTGGTATTATTTCAGTCTTCTTAAATTTATGGAGACTTCTTTTGTGGCCTAATATGTGATCAGTCCTGGAGAATGTTCCATAAGCATTTGAAAAGAATGTATATTCTTTGGTTTTTGGATGGAATGTTCAGTATATATCTACTAAGTCCATCTGGTCTAGTGTGTCATTTAAGGCCAATGTTTCCTTACTGATCTTCTGTTTGGATGATCTATCCATTGGTGTAAGTGAAGTGTTAAAGTTCGCTACTATTATTGTGTTACTGTCTATTTCTCCTTTCATGTCTGTTAATAATTGCTTTATATATTTAGGTGCTCCTATTGTTGGGTGCTTAGATATTTATGAGTATTATATCCTCTTGTTGGATTGTTCCCTTGATCATTATGTAGTAACCTTCTTTGTCTCTTGTTACAGTTTTTGTTTTAAAGTCTATTTTGTCTTGAGTATTGGTATGAGTATTGCTACCCCAGCTTTCTTTTCATTGCCATTTGCATTGAGTATCTTTTTCCATCCCTTCACTTTCAGTTTGTGAGTGTCTTTAGGTCTGAAGTGTGTCTCTTGTATGCAGCCTATATATGAGTCTTGTTTTTATCCAGTCACCCTCCCTATACCTTTTAACTGGAGCCTTTAGTCCATTGACATTTAAAGTAATTATTGATAAGTATGTATTTATTGCCATTTTTTAGCTTTTTTTCTGGGTGTTTTAGTAGTTCTTCTCTGTTCATTTCTTTTTCTCTTGCTCTATTTTGGTTTGATTGCTTTCTTTAGTATTATGTTTGGGTTCCTTTCTCTTAGTTTTTTGTGTATTTATTATAAGTTTCTCATTGGTGTTTACCATGAGGTTTATACATAGTAACCTATGTATATAGCAATCTGTATTAAGTTGATGGTCTCTTTAGTTTGCCTTGTATCTGAAAGCTCTACTCTTTTACTCCCCTCATCCCAAATTTTATGTGTTTGATATCATATCTAATCTCTTTTTTGTGCATTTGTATCCATTACTCTCTTATCATGGAAATAGATAATTTTTCCTATTTGTGGTTTTCTCTTTTCCCCTTAAATGTCCCTTTATCATTTCTTGTAAGACTGGCCTCTTGGTGATAAACTCTTTTAATTTTTGCTTCTCTTGGAAACTCTTTATCTCTGCTTCCATTCTGAATGATAACCTTGCTGGGTAGAGTATTCTTGGCTGTAGGTTTTTTCCTTTTAGCACTTTGAATATATTGTGCCACTCTCTTCTAGCCTGTCAGGTTTCTGCTGAGAAGTCGGCTGATAGACTTATGGGGTTTCCTTTGAATGTAACTTGTTGTCTTTCTCTTGTAGCTTTTAGGATTCTCTCTTTATCTTTAATTCTGGACATTGTAATTATGATGTGTCTTAGTATGGTCCTCTTTGGGTTTATCTTGTTTGGTGCTCTCTGTGCTTTCTGTACCGGGATGTCTGTTTCTTTCCTTAGGTTAGGGAAGTTTTCAGCTATTATTTCTTCAAATAGATTCTCTACTCCTTTGTCTCTCTCTTCTCCTTCTGGGACACCTATAGCATGGATGTTAATGGGCTTGAAGTTGTCCCAGAGACTGTCCTCACTCTTTTTAATTCTTTTTTTCTTTATCTGTTCAGCTTGGGTAATTTCCTGTAGTCTTTCATCAAGCTCGCTGGTCCATTCTTCTGTATCCTCTACTCTGCTGTTATGTCCCTCTAGTGAATTTTTCATTTCTAGTATTGTATTCTTCATTTCTGATTGGTTCTGTTTTATATCTTCCATTTCTTTGTTAACATTCTCACTGAGTTCATCCGTTCTCCTAAGATCAGTGAGCATCCTTATGGCTTTTTGAAGTCTCTGTTGAGTAGATTACTCATTTCTGTTTCATTTAGTACCTTTTTTGGGGTTTTGTCCTGTTCCCTTACTTGGAACGTAGTCCTTTGCCTCATTTTCCCTCTTTCCCTGTGCTTGTGTCTATATGTATTAGGTAGGACAGCTATGTCTCCTGATCTTGGAGAGATGACCTTATGCAAGTGATGCCTTATGAGGCCCAGCAATGTGTTTCCCTCTCATCACCAGTTCCAAATGTTCCAGGAGTGACCCCTGTGTGGGCTCCATCTGTCCTTCTGTTGTGGCAGGATTGCTCTTGCCTTAGGTGCCTGGGGAGGTTGAGCTGTCCCTCCGAGCTGATTGTAATACTCAGCTGTGTGTGGTTGTGGGCCCTTCATTCTCTCTATTGGGTGTGGGGAGCCCCAGCACAGTTGGCTGCAAGGTCTAATAGCACATTCCTATTGCAATTTTTCTATTAAGTGAGCAGGCCCCCAGTGTGGCTGCTTATTAGGCTCAGGGGCTTACAATTGCTATAAGCCTTCAGCCTATGAGGCTCTTGTCAGCTCTCTGAGGATTGCAGCTGGGTGGGGCTGGCCCCAGGCACAGAAGCACCCACTTGTTTCAGGCTTTGGAATGTGGGGCCAATCCCCTATGTGGCTGTTTGAGAAGCACAAGTCATCTGCAGCTGACAAGCCCCGCCGCCCTTAGGGCCACGCACACAGTCAACACAGTCCTGTCCCGTGCGTCTGCACCATCCCCCTGAAGTGGACCCAGTCTCTCCAAGGCAGGAGCCCCACACACTCCACCAATGCCCCACACTCTCCACTCGCTCCTCACACATGCCGTGCCCCACAGAGGTGGACCCACTCACCAGGCTGCAGAGAATCCAGGTAGCTTGCTTAACGTGCCCATAAGTTGCCCGAGGGCTTGTTGTTGGTTGGGGCCGGTCCTTAGGGCAGGCTGCTTTCCTTGGCTGAGCTACATTAAATCAGTGCTCTAGTGGGTGGGGCAGACCCTGGGATAGTAGGCCACAGGGAGAACTGCAATGGTGTCTGCCAGAGTCTGTGTCAGCACGCTCATACCAGGTCATAACAGTGGCTGCCACCAATGTCCCTGTCCCTCGAGAGGTCTCACCTCTCACCAAGACGCACCCAGAGCCTATCAGGTGAGTCTCTTTTCACCAAAGGACTGTGCACCTTTCTTTCTGGTGATTTTAAGGTGCTTTCTAAAATGGGTGAATTTGTGCATGGGCCCTTTAAGAGCCAGCTTTAATTTCTTGGTGTCCCAGCTTTTCTAGGAGTATTCCCTGTTGATGTTAGTAGCCAGCAAAGCCAGATAGTATGACACTTGTCTCTGTTGTGCTGGGTCCAGAAAACGCCTATAGTGGGAATGCTCCCTGGCTCAGATCCTCCAAACTCCTCCAGAGAAGGCTGCATACCTTTGGATTGCTTCCAGGTGGCCGTGAAGCTCTGCAGCTTGTGAAGGTGGTGTGTTTTTTCTCTCCAGAAGAGAATTTCTGCCTCTTGCACCTCAATTAGGACTGTTGTTTGTTGCAGGGGTTCCTCTCATCCAGTTTTCACTTCTCTCTCAGGGGTAATTTTTCCAAGAGTAGTTGTAAGTCTGCTGTGTCCATGGGAAGAGGTGAGTTCAGAGTCCACCTATGCTGCCATCTTGACTTCACTCCCAAACAACATTTTTAAACAAACTGTTTTTGAGGAAAGGAAGAATTTAATTAATTTAAATAACAATTTACTTTTAAAACAATTCTGTGGTCACTAATACCAGTCAACTAATTGAATCCAACTATTAATTGAGTCAGAGTAGAAAAAGACCATGAAGAGACATTTAAGTCACATCAATTCTTCCAGATTATAAGTTTAAAATATTAATTCAGCAATCAATTTTTCACAATGAAATTGAAATTCTTGACAATTCTTTGACTTATTCTAGGTCCAATTTGAAGTCTCGTGTGGTCTGAATTTGTGTGGTCATTCATCAATGTGATGATTCATCAGTGGTTTTAGCTTTCAACATACCAGAAGATTTTAACTTGGGCATTGCTGGGAGTTATTCATAAAATTGGCTTCTGCACTCTAGAGAGGAAAGGAAACTGAGAATAAAACCATTATTTTATTATGCACCTATAAATTTTTACATAAACTGATGGCTTTAACATTTTCGTTTATAAGAATATCTGATCAGTTATATCCACTGTGTCTCAGTCAGGATTCAGTTTATGTAGGGAGTTTGTGAAAGAAAGAGATGAATCTTTCAGAAATCCAGAAAGTAGCTTGAAGTTAGTAGTGAGGAGCTCTGACATGAGCTGATGAAACAAACTTCTCATCCTGAACTTCCCTGATACTGTTTCCTTCATATATTTTAAGAACATGTATCTATCAAAGGGTATTTTAAAAAAATCTTTTTCCTTCTAAGTTGTTGCCTTACAAGGTTGAGACCCACTGGTCAAACTAATAAATTCATGAATAATTGCTTTTATTTTTTTGTCATCTGTGCACCCAGGATGTATTTATTTTTTTGATTTTTAGTATAATTGAAGAAAATACAACCACTCATAGTAAATTTTAAATTTACAGGGCATGGACATGATATAGAAAATTTAAATCTCCTATTAGTGCTTCAGGTTTAATTGCATTAAATTTAATGCTTTTTTAAAATGATCAATAAGTAATTCATTTATAGTTCACACTAATATATTTGACCAAGGAGAAGGATGTTAATAGAGTACCTTAGTTTCCTTTTGGCTTGCAAGTCCTCCTCTTAAAACATAAGTAGCTGTACTGACAGACAGACAACATATGAATGCACAAACCCTCTTTGTGGAAACTACTAGGGCAATTTCCAATAAACAGAGATCCATTTTCTCTGTTGTATCTGGAAGGTGCTAGCAATATGTGTCAGTTTGACCTCTTCATCTAGTCTCCTATATAGTTGGGCTTGGAACAAACCCTCATCTGTATTGTGGCTATAGTACTTCTGATAGTTTGGCTTATGAAGAACATTTTTAAAGTGGGCTAAAGGTCTCTTTCTAGACAGAATATTAGAGTTCAGAAGAATCCTAGAGCATCCTACACTTCATGCTCCTTACCAAGACCCAAGTCGTTCAACATATGTATGGCTCAGGCTCTCGCAGACATCCAGTCAAGGTTCCTCAGGGATTAGGCACACAATGGCACCATGGATCAAGTGCACCTTAGTAAGAGGGTAATTACTTCACACAAGGCGGTGAATGAGGAAAAGCTCAGAAAACAGCAGTTTGCCCCAGTAACATAAAGATTTTTAAATTGATGCTTCAGATTGCCTAAACTGCTTTTGAAGATTGGAAGGGAAAATGTGTCCATTAACATCCTGGTGTGTGTATGTGTACATGTGCATGTGCACACATGCATGCATATATGTGAATTTAGGAGTTACTGATACATTATTGGGAATTTATTGTCCTCCAGTATAAACTGGTCGTCCCATGAGGAGATATTCAATAAGTAGTTGGTAGATATATCAGGATCAAAGTTAGATCTAGGATTGTAAATTGGAGTGCTATTCACATAAAAGTAGTAAATAAAGTTATGGGATTGGGTTAGATCAACAAGTGAGAAAATATGGAGACCATCTGAAGAAGAGTGCCTAAGAGGAGTGCAAAAGGCTTCATGTAACAAGTGATTTCTGAACTGAGGCTTGAAACACGAGTAATATATATCGGTGAGCGGAGATGTCAGAAAGGAATTTTCTAGCAAAATATTCAAATGTGTGAATATGTACTGAGTGTTCAAGGAATAGAAAATTGCAATTTGGGAAGGACACAGGCTATATTGGGGCTGTATGCAAACATACTGGTGTGAAGGTAGACTGAGGGAAAATGCCATATTAAGATACAACTATTTTCAATATTTGTTTATGATCAGTTAATACAAAAAATAAAGAAGATAAGGGGAAGAGAGGAGAACAGAGGAAAAACAGGAAAAATAATATGGAAGAAGAGCTGGATATCAGTTAAAAAAAGAAACACTAGAGGGTAAGAGAAAACTAGACAATGTTCTAGACACAGCTGAAATAAAAGAGAGCTTCTGGGAATTTAAGATTAGTGTTAGAGGCCCCACCCTGGTACTGTTCTGAATGTGGACCTCACAATATTATCATGTGACATCCTTGACCACGTGAAGCATCTATTAATGTTTGGTTAGGCATGGCTGTTGGACTTCTCTCGTCCTTAACATGAGGCTCAACTCTGATATAATCATCTAAACGCTGCAGCCTCTAGGATAGTCGTTCTTTTTTTTTTTTTTTTTTTTTTTATTTTTCCCCCAAAGCCCCAGCAGACAGCTGCATGCCGTAGCTGCACATCCCTCCAGCTGCTGCACGTGGGACGCGGCCCCAGCATGGCCGGAGAAGCAGCGCGTCCGCGCCCGCCCGGGATCCGAACCCGGGCCTCCAGCAGCGGAGCGCGCGCACTCAACCGCCACGCCACGGGGCCGGCCCCCTAGGATAGTCGTTCTTGTCTACACTGAAGCAGAGGTAACCATGGCAGAAAAAACAAGTCTGAAGGTTAAGTCTGGCTCCTTATCCACAGGTTCCCATCCAGTTCTAAACAGACTCAAAAGTTACCAGTTTTACCCAAATGGCAGTCTGTCCTTCCTTCTTGGGTAAGAAATCTCAAACTCCAAAAAATGAAAAAAAAATTCCTTTGTGCGTTATACATCCCTACTCTAACTAGTCAAGGATAATAAATATTGACTTACTTTAAATTAATCTATGGCAAATAAAGAGAAATTCCACCAACAAATTATATACGTGTTTTTTTCCTTTGTCACCAGTAGAGTCTCCATTTCTGGCCTTCAGGTTAAAGTGCTGCTGCATCATTTTTTTTTTGTCATTCCTGTGCCCTGTGCTGAGCCACAGGAAGCACTGTTTGCAGACTCTAGACTGCCTGGCCTGCACCTTGACATGTAGGGCTTGCTAGCCCCTGTAATTCCATCCTACTGTAGTTGGTGCAACTGGAGCCGGGCTCCTGTCTATGAACTTCTGTAATTCTAAGACTTGATTCACCTAATTCATTTGTGTGCTTATATTTACCAAACTTACTTCTCTTGGCAGGTTATTAAGACCCAGAAAAGCAGATTTTTGCTTAACTGAATACACTGAATAATAAATCAAGTCTACTTTGCTTTCACCCAGTTAACCTTACATTTCATGCCAATTATGCTTATGTACAATTGCAGCATTTCTCCCATCCCTAAACTACATAACAGTTTCACATTTCTCCTGACAAGTTGTATCTTTAGCAGGCCAAAATACAAAGTTCCAAGGTCCTTAAGATTGTGAATTGCCCTGTATTTTTGAACTATGTGGGTGTAAAGTGAATTTTCTGGGTATTTTCTAAGTACCAGGCGATGAGCTAGGCTCTATGCATATTTTATCTCATTGAATCCTTACAGGTCTACAAAGAATGTATTATTAGGTATTATTAGGTATTATTATACCTATTTTATGATAAAATAGATCCGTTAGAGGTTAATTAACTTGCCAAAGGTTTTATAGCTCGTTAAGATTATACTCATCAGTAAAGATCAGAAATCTTTATGATGTTATCTCAGGATTCTGAATCTAGAGGCAAAGTTGGAGTTAAACAAACCCACAAAACAGGAACAACAAACCCACAAAACAGGAACACCTAAACCCAGGATGCTTTCCTGTGTGTGTGTGTGTGTGTGTGTGTGTGTGTGTGTGTGTGCGTGCGTGTGCTTGTTCTTTGGGATTCTTGCACCAGTAGCACAACAGATTGAATACAGAAGCAGATATAAGAATCCAGCTGTCTTCCATTAAGGCAGACATTAAAGAGATTTTGGTAAATGTAAAACAAGGCCACTTCTCAAAAATTTTATTTTTGTTTTAGAAAATATAGTTATGTTCATAAAAATATTTATGCTAACGTGTGGTAGGTTTATTATTGTTATCTTAATAAATTATTAAACATTCAAAAACTTTCTCATTTTTTAATTTCTGATATGGTAAATATAGATAGATATAATTCATATGAACAAAAGCTCTTTGGGGTTCTCAATAATTTTTAAGAGCGCAAAGTGGTCCTGAGACCAAAGAATTTGAGAACCACTGATCTAGACCAACATAAATAATTTCTTGTAAAGGAAGAAGCCAGAAACCTAACATGAGTCTGATTAACCTTGTTTTTTAAAAAAAAATCTTATTCATAAAGCAGCCAGAGCAATGATATCTGGAAAAACTACTCCTGTCCCCCGACCCCCACCAAGTACTTCTTCTTGAGTCCTTGTAAACCACCTTTGCACTTTCTTTCCTAAACCCCATCCTTGTAAATATATACCTTCACTCTGATTCCTCACTGTTGGAAGAAAGTCTGGTAATTTCTTTGTATACACACACACATACCCTTATAAACATAATTTTGTATTCTCCACTTGTAACTTTTCTGGCCACTCAGCTGTGTGAGTAAGGGGTTCACTGCTAGGACTTGATTTGCATCCATTCCTTATATCACTGGAGAAAATAAGGCAAAATTCCAAGAAACCACTATTGAACTGTGCACAGAGGAAGAGAGATTTGGAACACCACAAAGTTCTTTTATTTTTGCCATTTGCACTAGACACTTTTATCAGTTCATACCAACTGTGGACTTGCAGAAGGGCTGATTTTATTTCTCTGTGGCCCAACAATAATGGCCTGGTCACCTCTCTTACCCTTCAGAACCTGGAAAAGAACAGTGCAGCATTTTGGAGGTTTCAGGTAGCAGCCAGGAGCTTGCCAGCATGCTTGACACCTGAGTCCTCTAGTGATGCATACAGTAACTCCTCCTTTGGTGGTGGCCAACTAGCTGGTGCCTGGAGACATATGGTGACTTCTTCCCTGCCAAAGAAACCAAGCCCCTGTGCCAGGGACTTAGCGAACCAGTGCTGACTCTCAGGCTTTCCTTCCCATGGGATGATAAATGAACACCCTCTGGCATTGTTGTTTGTTCAGAGTCCAGCAGCACTCTCTGAGCTCCCAGGTATCATGGTGTCAGGCACACAGAAAAGGAGAGAATTCGATCGATTGATAGGAGAGACATCATAGAGAGGGCAGCATCCTTCTCTGATCTCTTTGCTGATAGGAAATGCAACACAGTGGCACCCATGTTCTGCTCCAACAAGTCAGTCCCATACACCAGCTCAGGAAAGGGGGTGCAAACTTGAAGAGCCTGCTGCTCTCAGGGTCAGTGACTTCAAGTTTCATTGCTTTGGGACATAGAGAGAGATTTATGCCAACTGGGGTCGTTTTTCCCTAGAGTTCTTGAGGACGCTTGGGATCCCTTCCTTTTGTTTTGTTTTGTTTTTTCTTTTAAGTTTTCTTATTTTTTTAATCAAGAAAAATTAAAATTTACATATGGTTTAAAAAAAAATCAAACAAGTACAGAAAGTTAGAAAATTACTGTAAGTGTCCTGTATTCCAGTACCCAACTTTCATTTTTCTGCTCCTGGTAACTATAGCTAATAATTTTTTGTATCTAGAAAATAATTTTTTGTGTGTGTGTGTGTCCCCACAGCACAATGATTAACACTTAACAGTGCAAGATTTGGAGTTGCACTGCCTCATGTTGATTCCTGGCTCCACGGTTTACTAGGACCATGGGCAGTTTACTTTGGTTTTCTGACTCACAGAGGGCCTATTAATAGTACCTTTTAGAGTTGTTCAAGCATGTAAAGTGCTTAAAATAGTACCTGGCACGTACTCATAATTAAATAAGTGCTGGATATTATCATTTTATTATTATTAATATAATTAATGTAATTATTATTATTTATGTGATTCCTTTTTAAAAATTTATACAAACTCACTAAACATAGTGCTTTTAACTTTGCTTTATATTTTTCATCAAGTGAAATAGCTAGAGGATCTTTCCATGTGAACACAGATCTGCCTCATTCTTTTTTAATAGTTACATAGCATTTTATTGTATGGATGTACATTTTTAAAGTTTAACTAGACTTCTCTTGACTGGCATTTTAGGTTTTCCAGTTTTTTTCTATTACAATGTTTGGAAAATTTTTGTTAGTGGTGAATTTCTAGCAATGGGATCATATGGTCAAAGAATAAATGTTTTTAAAATCACTTTTTCATTTTTTGCATTTAAAATTTTAATCTATTTGGAATTTATTTTTGATAATCTCTAAGGTAGGGATCCATTCTTATTTTCTTCCAGATTGATAACCAATTAACAAATATTATTTATTGAACAAAGCATCCTTTCCTCACTGAATTGAAAGCCTGTTTGTTATACAGTATATTAAATTCTGGATCTGTTTTTAATCTTTATCCTGTTTCAATCATCTATATTGTTAAATCTTATACACCATTTTCATCAAGTAGTAAATATATTTAAAATTTTTATAGAGTATGCCAATGTGTCTTATGGAAATGCTGGATCAGTGTACAACTCCCGTTTTCCCATATCCTCCCAGCTCTGAATATCATCAATCATTTTTAATTATTTTTGTGAAACTATTACTTGGACAATGGCATCTTTTTTATTTCAATATTTTAATTCAAAAGTAGTGTTGAACAAATTTTCACATATTCATTTGCCATTTGTATCTTGGTTTCTATTAGGCTGTTAGTATTTTCTTATTTATTTTATAATGTTGTTTCTATTTCAGATAAATTAGCCTCTAGTCAATAATGTGTGTTTTAATATTTTTAAAAAATTTTATCTTTTAATTTTATTTTTATACTTTTATTTAATATTTTAATTTTATTTAACATTTTATTAAATTTTTATTAATACAATTTATTAATAAATTTTATTTAATATTTTCCTTGATAGGGTCATGATGTGGATTCCTGCTAATAAAGATCATTTGCACTCTATTACATATACATACATACACATATAGACACATACATTTCCCCCATATTGTCTTCTAGATCTTTTGTGAATTTATTTTTATGTGTACGTATTTCTAAAGAACTGAAATTTATTTTGATATGAGATTTCACAGGTCTTCTCCACAAGTATTTTTTTTGTTTCAAATGTCTAGCCTGTTCTCAACATTGTTTATTGACTATTGTATCTTTTCAGTGCTGATTTAGAATTCCAGAATTATCAAATACTGAAATCCACACGTTTACATGATCCACTCCAGTATCAAAACTGTATTAATTATGATAGCTTCATGATATGGTTAGTATCTGGTTTGACTGATACTACCTTCTTTCATTTTTCTACATAATTTTGGTGACTACTCTTGCACATTGGATTTTTCCAGATGAAGTTTAGTATCATTTTCTTAATTTCCCTAGCAGAAAACAACACACATCAAATTGGATAGATTGGGTATTAAGATTATTAGTGATCCCTATAAAATGTAGTCAAAGCATGTCTCTTCTCTGCTCAAAACCCTTCAAGGGCTCCCATCACTCACAGTGCAAACCAGAGTCCTACGATGGCCAATGGACCTGGTGTGTTCAGTTCTGGCTTTCTGTCTCAACCCATCTGCTATTACTTTCTCTCTTACTCTACACCAACATGGGCCTGCTTGTTATTTTTAAATACCTGAATACTCTTCCACTTTAAGAACTTTGCACATGGCTTGCATTCTCACTTCCTTTGGTCACAGCTTTAAATGTCACCTGTCAGTGAGGCCTTCCCTAACCACCCCTCTGACCATGCTGTTTGAAAGAACACACTTTTATCCAACTCTTCACATTCTGTGTCTCCTTTCACTCTTTACGTTTCTTCATAGCACTCATCATCACATATGATACATTGTCCGTCTCCTCTCACTAGATCCCCTCCATGAGGTGAGGTACTATTTTGTTCACTGCTGTTTGCCCAAGGTCTAGAAGAGTGCTTGGTATATAATAGACCCTCGGTAAATAATTTTGAGTGAATAAATGAATACATAAATGAATCTTTTCAAAATTCAGTGTACCTATCCAAGACATGCTATGGTTTAACATTTGAGTTTTCTTTTAAATCCTTTATTTACATTTTAAAATGTAATTTACATTTAAAAATATATAATTTTTAATTTTTTAATTTTTATTTTTTAACTAAATTCCATACTTTATTCAGATTTCCTTCATTTTAACTGTGGGAGATAAAGATTTGGCCATCCTAAAATATATCTCTTTACCTTGATTGTTTTCTCTGAGGGACATTGGACCTCCCCCACTAACTGCCTAAAGAATTTGACATAGTAACTCCTTCCTGGAACAGATCTTCTATCTGATGGCTGTAATATAATGTAAAATAGATGTTACAATAGAAAAGGCATCAACAAGCCCATCTTATGTCTTTCTGGCCACATTCTCGGGATGGCCCTGCATGGAGTTGCCAGACAAACATTTACATTTATAAGGGAAATCTCCATTTGTAAAGGTATCTCCCTCTCTGCATTGGGAAGTGGGGGGATGGCCTCATTTCTAGAAACTTATCAGTGTAAAAGGTGATGCCTTAAATCTGCATAATAACCTTACTCTTGTTTACTGTGCTTTAGTGGTAATCTCCTGTAACTGACTCTCCCCACCCCCCACATCCTCCTTTGTCATTGGCTGAACATGGTATTTAAGACGAGAATTTCTGCTATTGTGTTGAGAAACGCAGTGTCCCTGCTTTCTCCCACGTATACGTGTTATTAAACTTGGTATTATTTTCTCCTACTAACCTGTCTTGCTAATTATTTGGCCAGCCGAAAGAACCTTAAGGAAAAGGGCAGAGGGAGATTCTTCCTCTTCCCCCAACATAACCTAATGTCTTTTTTCTTGTTGTTGTTCCAGGATCCCATCCAGGATACCACATTTGTTGTCATGTCTCCTCAGGTACTTTTGGCTGTTTCTCAGACTTTCCTTGTTTTTAATGTTCTTGACAGTTTTTTTTTTTTTTTTTTTCAGTTATTTTATTAAGGTCATAATGGTTTATACCATTGTGTGATTTCAGGTGTACATTATTATTTATCAGTTTCTGTATAGACTGCAATGTGCTCACCACCAATAGTCTAATTTTTATCTGTCACCATATATATGTGCCCTTTTACCCATTTCACCCACCTCCTAACCTTGTTCCCCTCTGGTAACCACTAATCTGTTCTCTTTGTCCATGTCTTTGTTTATCTTGCACATCTCAGTGACATCATGCAGTATTTGTCTTTCTCTGTCTGGCTTATTTTGCTTAACATCATACCCTCAGGGTCCATCCATGTTGTTGCAAATGGCACGATTTTTTTTTATTTTGTCTTGTTTTATGGCTGAGTAATATTCCGTTGTGTATATATACATACCACATCTTCTTTATCCATTCATCAGTTGATGGGCCCTTGGGTTGCTTCCATGTCTTGTCTATTGTGAATAATGCTGTAATGAACATAGGGATGCATAAATCTCTTTGAATTGTTGATTTCAAGTTCTTTGGATAAATACTCAGTAGTGGGAAAGCTAGATCATATGATATTTCTATTTTTAATTTTTTAAGAAATCTCCATAGTGTTTTCCACAGTGGCTGCACAAATTGCATTGCCATCAGCAGTGTATGAGGATTCTGTTTTCTCCACATCCTCTCCAACGTTTGTGATTTTTTTGTCTTGTTAATTATAGCCATTCTGATGGGTGTAAGGTGATATCTCATTGTAGTTTTGATTTGCATTTCCCTAATAATTAGTGATGTTGAACATCTTTTCATGTGCCTATTGGCCATCTGTGTACTTCTTTGGAAAAATGTCTGTTCATATCCTCTGCTCATTTTTTGAGTGGATTATTTGGTTTTTTGTTAAGTTCTTCATATATTTTGGTAATTATCCTCTTGCCAGATATGTGGTTTGCAAATATTTTCTCCCAATTGGTGGGTTGTCTTTTCATTTTGTTGATGGTTTCCTTTGTCTTGCAGAAGCTCTTTATAGTCCCATTTATTTATTTTTTCTTTTGTTTCCTTTGCCTGAGTACATATGGTATTCAAAAAGATGCCGCTAAGACCGATGTCAACGAGTGTACTGCCTATATTTTTTTCTAGGAGTTTTATGGTTTCAGGTCTTCCATTCAAGTCTTTAATCCATTTTGGGTTAATTTTTGTGAATAGTGTAAGATAATGGTCTACTTTCATTCTTTTGCATGTGGCTGTCCAGTTTTCCCAACACCATTTATTGAAGAGACTTTTCTTTCTCCATTGTATGTTCTTGGCTCCTTTGTCAAAGATTAGCTACTCATAGATGTGTGGTTTTACTTTTGGGATTTCAGTTTTGTTCCATTGATCTGTGTGTCTGTTTTTGTGCCAGTACCATGCTGTTTTGGTTACTATAGCTTTGTAGTATATCTTGAAGTCAGGGATTGCGATGCCTCCAGCTTTGTTCTTTTTTCTCGGGATTGCTTTAGCTATTCAAGGTCTTTTGTTGTTCCATATAAATTTTAGGATTCTTTGTTCTGTTTCTGGGAAGAATGTCATTGGGATTCTGAATGGGATTGCATTGAATCTGTAGATTGCTTTAGGTAATATGGACATTTTAACTATGTTTATTTTTCCTAATCCAAGAGCATGGAATGGAATATCTTTCCATTTCTTTATGTCTTCTTCAATTTCTTTCAATAATGTCTTCTAGTTTTCAGTGTATAGGTCTTTCACCTCCTTGGTTAAATTTATTCCTAGATATTTTATTCTTTTGGTTGCAATTATAAATGGGATTGTATTCTTCTCTTTCTGCTAGTTTGTTATTAGCATATAGAAATGTGACTGACTTTTATAAGTTGATTTTGTACCCGGCAACTTTGCTATAGTTGTTGATTATTTCTAATAGTTTTCTGGTGGATTCTTTAGGGTTTTCTATATATAGGATCATGTCGTCTGCAAACAGAGTTTCACTTCTTCCTTTCCAATTTTGATACCTTTTATTTCTTTTTCTTGCCTAATTGTTCTGGCCAAAACCTCCAGTACTGTGTTGGAATAGGAGTGGTGAGAGTGGGCACCCTTGTTTTGTTCCTGTTCTCAGAGGGATGGCTTTCAGTTTTTCACCATTAAAATATGATGTTGGCTGTGGGTTTGTCATATATATGGCCTTTATTATGTTGAGGTACTTATCCTCTTATACCCATTTTAATGAGAGTTTTTATCATAAATGGATGTTGGATCTTGTCAAATGCTTTCTCTGCATCTATTGAGATAATCATGTGATTTTTATTCCTCATTTTGTTAATGTGATGTATCACATTGATTGATTTGCAGATGTTGACCCCTGTGTCCCTAGTATAAATCCCACTTGATCATGGTGTATGGTCCTTTTAATGTATTGCTGTATTTGCTTGGCCAATATTTCCCCTTCTAAGTTCTTGCTGTCACAAATTATTCTGTTTTGTGTTCTGAGTTTGTGACTAAATTGAAGTGTTTATAGTTATTTTTGTTACTTTCCTTCCCTTTATCTTTTATAATTCAGTGTTTGCCAACCTGTTCTGATAAAGAGCTGCAGTTTTCTGATTTTGCCTATTTATATCCTTGCTCAAAGCTTTGTAGACCTTTGCCTTTTTGTTTTGGGTATGAGGCCTTCCTTTATCATTTCTTGTAAGGGAGGTCTAGTGGCGATGAACTTACCCAGCTTTTGTTTATCTGGGAAAGCTTTTCTTTCTCCATTGTATCTGAAGGATAGTTTTGCTGGATAGAGTATTCTTGGCTGAAAGTTTCTGTCATTCAGTATTTTGAAGGTATCATTCCATTCTCTCCTAGTGTGTAAGGTTTCTGCTGAAAGCCTGATAGGGGTTCCTTTGTAGATTATTCCCTATAGATTATTCCCTTTGTAGATTATTCTGCCTTGCTGCAGTTAATATTTTTTACTTGTCATTGACTTTTACCAGTTTTGCTATTATATGCCTTGGAGAAGGTCTTTTTGCATTGATGTAATTAGGAGTTCTGTTGGATTCATGTACTTATAAGTCTAGTTCCTTCCCCAGGTTTGGGAAGTTCTCAGCTATTATTTCTTTGAACAAGCTCTCCGCTCCTTTCTCCCTCTCTTCTCCCTCTGGAATACCTGTAATCCTTATGTTGCATTTCCTGATTGAATCAGATATTTCTTGAAGAATTTCGTCATTATTTTAGTTTAGTTCTCTCTCCTCCTCTACCTGAAGCATTTCTATATTTCTGTACATTAAATCACTAGTTCTGTCCTCCATTACATCAGCTCTGTTTTTTAAGGTTTCTAGATTGTTTTTTATCTCATTCATTGTGTTCTTCATCTCCAGAATTTCTGTTTTTTTTTTTTAATAGTTTCAATCTCTTTGGTGAAGTATTCCTTCTGCTTATTAATTTTATTCCTGAGCTCACTGAACTGTCTTTTCTTGTAACTTGTTGAGTTTCTTTATGACAACTATTTTGAATTCTCTGTCATTTAGATGGTAAATTTCTGTGACTTCAGGATTGGTTTCTGGAGACTTGTTTTCCTTGTGCTCTGAAGTGTTAACTCTAGTTTTTCATGGTATTTTATGAAGTGATCCTTTGCTGAGGCATTTGTAGTAGTATCAGGTCACAGATTCCACCTGCCACCTCTTGGTGGGAAGGGCAGGAGCTGTGATTTCTGAACCCACCGTGTCTGCCGGAAGTTGTGCCAATAGGGCTCATCTGCATTTGCCTGCTGGTTGCAGCCACTTGCAGGTCACACACACACATGCAGGTGGTCTAGTGCAGAACTGCTGCCTTGGCCAGGGACCAGCTGAGATGGTGTGCTAGGGGAGGGGAAAGGTGCTTTCTTTTGCACACGCAGGCCCACCCTGCACTCACAGGTGGCTCACCTGGGCTGCTGTGCTTGGTGGAGGCACCCACGTGGTGGCTGAGCCATGTCACTCAATGTGGAGCATTCCCACGGGCTGGGCTGCAACTCCGAAAGCGAAAGTATTCACGCACAGGCCTGCCTGCCCCCCCCCTCCTCTTAGAGTCACACTCTGGCAGCTGTGTGAGGACCCGTTAGCTAGATCACTGCCACTGGGGAGGGAGAGGGGATTTGCTCACCTCCTTCCACAGCTTCCTGGGGATCTAGTACTCCCACCTTCAGATGTATGGATGCGTGGATCTGTCAGAATTCCCTATTGTGCTTTGTAAGGAATCCTTCCTTGGTTAATGAATGTCCGTTTGGTTGTAACTTAGTGGGGAGAAACTAAGGGAACAACTCACTCTGCCGTGATGCTGATGTCACTCTGTAATTTTTATTTTTATATTGTAAGGGAAACATGTTCTCCCAATCTATTTTTAATTGGATATTGTTTACACGTAAGGAGGCTATTGATTTTTTATTTTAATTTTGTAACTAGCTCCCTATTAAATGATATCATTCTAATAATTTTTCAATTGATTCTCTTGAGTTTTCTCGGTATTCAATAATATATTATGCAAATAATAAGAATTTTTGCATCTGCATTCTAATTATTATACCTGATTTATATGTGTTCCCTAATTGCATTGTCTACTATTTACAGAGCAATGTTATATATTGTAGTTATGGAGGGCATTTCTGTCTTAATCTTTAATGATAATACTTCTTGTGTTTCACCATTAGCGTGGTGGTGGCTTTGTCACTGAGTAATTGCCTGGAGGAACTCAAGGGAGGTTTCCAAAGTGTTTAACTGTTTCTCCAAATTGTTTTTTCTTTTTTTTATGTTAAGAGATGCAATCACCAACCACTGTGAACCAGTCGAGCCCCACTGCAAGAGCAGCGCCTGCACAGATGGGCCAAAAAGTGCCCAATAGATGAACTTTGCCTCATTTTAATGCTAAGATCCCCACCCCAGGAGGAGCTTAGGCCTTATTACCATAACATGCAATGTGTGTGGAAGCATGTTTTCCAACTGAGCCTGCGCAAGCGAATACCTACCTCTCCCTTTTGAATATTCATTCCCCATCTGAAATAAAAGGCTCCTGCTTCCCTGTGCCTGGGGAGCCATGGCTTTGGGAAATAATTCCCCATATGCTCCTTATTTGCAGCAAATAAACTTTACTTTGTGTGACAACTACTTCTGGTGAAGGCTCTGATTTCAATTCACCAAGATGCGGACCTACTTTGGTTTGGTAACAGCCTTTCATTGCAGGTACTTACACATATACAAATACACACATACGTGTATATATACACAAAATGTCACAGAAGTAGACATTGAGTTCTATGTCAGTGCTTTTTTTTTTAATTAGCAATGGATTTTGAATTTTATTAAATTATATTTTGATATACTTGGAATAAATATGCTTTTACCTTTTAATCTACATATTTACATGATGAATTATATGATTTATTAATAATGGACCATCTTTGTATTCCTGAGAAAAACCTATTAGATTATGTTGTATTTTCCTTTCAAAGTGCTGCTGAATTTTGTTAACATTTTTAAGATATTTGAATTCATATTTATAAATGAAATCGACCCATAGAGTATATTTTCTCTACCATTTGTTGGGTTTTCTATTTCAAATATATCACTTACCTTCATATTAGTTATTGATTTCTAAAATTGTTTTAATCTCATTTTTTTCTACATTCTTTTATTGATATAAAACGTTTTTCCTTGTTTACTAGTTTTCAATGGTGTCAGTTGGTTCTTGATATTTCTGATTTATTTAGTTATTCTGTAATTGTTTTATTTTGATCCTGAATTTGTTTCCTTGGCTTTGAAATTGTGTTCTGTTGTTTCAATGTTTTGTTCTTGATGTCTTTGTTTTGAAAAAATTTTGTTTAAGTTTTAGAAAGAAAATCACTCATTGCAGGGAACTTCCTTCCATTTCCTGGCTTATATTGTCTTACAGAATATAAGTATTATCTGTCTTATACATGCTCTTCCTTTCCTCCATACTTATTGAAGTGGAATTTTTGCATAGTTATCATCAGTGATGTGCTAGAGCTGAGTTGTGAGAGTCAAATATTTATATCTCTTCTCAACATGGCATACAATAATGTCACTTTGCAGGTTGAATTGGCTATGGTGGGCATATTTACCCCAAATGCTACAAATTGCTTCTTTTTTTTCCCTCAGCACAATCCTAGTTACCATAATATAGGTATTAGTACCGTTTAAGCAGTTAGAATAATATTTCTTTTCATCATGTTTATGTTATGAGAAAGTCTAAAGTCTATTACATTTTTGTTCTGATAATGTGCAGATGAATTCTCCTGGAGATTTTGTCACCTTTACTTCCTTTCCTCTTAGAGCTTCAGTTTGGAGTCAGGATAGTGTGTGTTTTTTTGAACTTTTCTCTTTTCCCCAAGAGCTTGGAGGGAATAAAGGAAGGCAGCACTTTTCTACCTCAGTAAGCCAGTGTGTTTGGAGGGCCTGATAGTGCTCTTCCTTTAAACAATTTGGTTAAGGAGTATATGCCAGAGTTCACTCTGCCTGGCCCAAGGCATCTCTCCATCCTGTTTGGGTTACCTTCAGGTATAGAAATTCCTTCTCCCATGCCCATTCAGGACAGATCCTCAGAGCATTATCTAATCTGCTCCCAATGTTCCCTTCCCCTGCTTTACCCACAGCTCTCAAGCAGCTGTCCTCTTCCCCTCCCAGCAAATCAGGGGCAAATGAATAAATTCCACAGTTATGGGCCACAACTTCTGGTTTAGAAATAGAAGAAGCAGATCTTTAATTGAGCTACTCTGTTTGCCTTTTCCACTTACGGCATCTCAGTCCCTCAGAACTCACTTTCTGAGTTTCTGTTTATTTTCTCTTTTGTCTTCCATTCAGCTAAGTGCCTCCTTACCACTGGAGATTACAGCTCAAGGTGACTCGACTTTGCTGGGTAGGAGTCTTGCCAGCTTTTTGTCTTTTGACCTCAGGTGAGGCTTTGGGATATTAAAGAGGGGCTTATAATTTTCGGAGTTTTCCTTGTTTCTCCCCATCTCCTGCCCAAGTGCCTGACACACTACCTTTTGTCTAAGTCTCCTTCAGTTGCAGGATATTAATGAAGTTTTATTCTGAATTTTTCCACTTCTTTTTCCCAGACTGATCCTGAGGGTCATGGTTAAGAGGCAGACCAATTTCCAAAATTGATTATCTGTCTTTCTCTTTCCTCATTCATAACTTTGCAAAGATTATGATCTAAAGTTGTTGTTTTTTTTTTCTTCCTGCAGGTTTGTGTGTGTGCTTAATGCTGTATACTCTCTTTGAGTTAATTTTGTTAGACTTTAGCAAATAATATTATATGATCTTTTTTCTCTTTACCATATTTCTTGAAATCTCCTTCTGGCCCCCTTTTTTGATAACACTGGTCAAAGAAAAATGAAGACATGATATTAATTATGTTACTAGGTGTGTAATATAGAATTGAATGAGTCTTTTTCTTGCTCTTTTCCATTTACTCGAATAGGGCTGCTTCAAGTAGAAGGAGAAATGTGGCTTCAGGTTAAATGCATTCTGACTGGTTTTAGTTCACAAAAGTCTTTCAAGTAACTGTGAAAATCACTTTGGATTGGAATTGTTCTGTGGGGAAAACAATAGTTCATTGACTGTGAATATGATATTAGGAATTGCATTTAGTTACTTTAGACAACATGAAAAGCTACCAATCTGGTATTTACTACTATACCTTGAAATGCACATATTTAGATCAAGTGATTTTTATCTGTCAAAAGTACAATTGTGTATTTACAAGATCTAACTAAACATTTGTGACAATCATGCCATTCCAATTCTTTTGAGAAAGTTTTCATTATGTGAAGAATAGGAAACCTAAAGATGCTAGCTCCTATCACTATCAAGGCAGGCAAGACCTATAAATATTGTCCTAAATAATCTTTGGTACATCGTGAAATTGGGCAGATCAAACAAATTCTGCAACAGCAGAAATTTTCTACCTTCTCCTAAACTGTCTCAGACTGGAAGAGAATAAAATGCTAAACAGAGGGATTTGAAATTAGTCCACCAATGCTGAGAAGTTTGATCAACATGTATTGGGGCCTACTTTGGGTCAGGCTCTTTACACATCTTCTCTCATTTAATCATCATGACACCTTTGAGATGCAGATATTATGATCTACATTTGACAAGTATGGAAATGGAGGCTCAGAGAAGTGGTAGAATTTACTGCAGATCACAAAGCTAATCAGGGGTGGAGGCAGATTTTTAATCCAAGTCTCTCAGAAGCCTTTTTATTCTATAACATTTCCCCAAGGAGTCAAGAACCCTTTAATCCCTGGAAACTGCAGTTACTCTCAAGAATGAATTACTTACAACTCAATAATAAAAAGACAAATAATCCAATTTAAAAATGGCAAAGAATCTGAATAGACCGTTCTCAAAAGAAAAAAAGAATGAATTATTTAGTACTTGTCTATGTGGCCACGGTGAGTCAGACTTAAAGCCATTGTATTTGGTGAGATTTATTCATTAGGTGCTGTCTGGAAGCTGTAAGGAAGCTAAACAGTGGTCAACAATAGTTAATTTTAATGACAAGGGACAAAGAGAATTGACTTTATCCGCCTGTTTTCATAAACTCATTGAATCTTTAAAAAGACAGCCAAACTGATCAAGATAGAAACTTTGTATCTTTTGTCAATGTCTAAAGCGTGGATACTTGCTCTGTGATGCACATAATGTCATGAGAGTCCACACTAGTATCACATGCGACTATTTGGGTCATAGTATCAATCTTAGGAAGTGGGTGTAAAAAGAAAAGAAACAAAATAAAACAAACTCTTCAGTCTGTTGTTTTACCTATATGCTACTCCTCTCCATTTGACATAGCTGATTTTTCATGAAATTGACTGCTTTAAATAAAATGAATTATTCAAATATTGATCAAATTAAGGTAATTTTGGTCTCTTGGTGCAAAAAAATTGTGTTCATAACAAACACATGTACACACATCATGTACTTAGAACAAAGAGCATGAGGTGAAAATGAAGCCTTCATTGTTCTTCAGGTTCACCTCTGCATGTAAAAATACAGAGAAATAGTCCTTTTGTTGTTTTAAGAGAATTGATTTTTATCTTGCCTGCTCTCTAAAAGGATAATGCTCAGTGTGTGACAAGGAGAAACCGAGAAACCATCAATACTCTCTCTGAAAGTGGGTTGCCACTAAAAATTGACTTCCAGTGACTTCATTAGAGAAACATGGAGGAAAAGCCAGATATGTTGAGTCTTGAATACTTAATAGAGAATCCCACTGCTCCCTCCAGTCAGAGAGCAATATTGAGCCAGATTTAAAGCCTGTGGGAGAGAGCCAGGGGGTCAAGGCACAGGGAGTCTGGCCCAGAGAGCCTGGAGGATGATGACAGGATGGAGGAAATAATCTGCACAGAACAGATACACCCTAAAACGGTCATCATATATTTAGCATCTCTATTTGGGATGACTGCTGCTTCTTAAAACACTGAGGCTCTCTGGAGAAGCTCATAAACTTAGGAGAGGTATTGCTTTGTTCTAGACTAAAGTCTGAACTGTTACTTGAGGGTCATTGAAAATACATTACAAGGGCATCATCTGTTCCACTGTCTTCATAATTTTCCCCCTATTTAAGGTTGACCAGGATAAAATCTAGACAGAAAGGTAATGACTACATAGAGAAGGGAACAGTTAGCTATTACCTTGCTCCTTTGATGGATACAAACAACATCAGGTATTTCTGACTGTAAAACGTGCCTTCTGATCTAAATTTTCTAAATTTGTTTTCTCTGCAATGTCAGTTTATTAAAAATCCACTTCTCCAAATTCATCTATGTAAATCTACAAGGATTTTGAGTGTTAAGATTAGATGTAAAATTTTGAAAAATAGTGAAACAATGACAACTTTATACTGCCAACTGGAACTTATTTGGCAAAAGTTTATTTTGATGAGGATATTTATTTGTGATGAGTGCTAACTATAAAAAGAAAATTCAAATTCATTTGTAATGGTTTTAAAAATGTCACTAAGTACAGACGTTTTCTCTCCTTTAGGTGAGAGGGAGAAAACTATTTTCCTTTAGATATGTTAAAATTATAGCCACTTGCCTGGACCTTGAGCCAGTTGAAATCTCATAGGCTAAGCACTGACCACAAAGAGCATTTTTGTTGCCCAAAATACTTGATAAATGTGCACATCGTCAGATTTTGAGAACATTGAATTCTGATGATCCACTGGCCTCAATGAAGAGGCATTATTAGCCTGAGGAAAATCAGACTCTTTCCAGTGAAAACATAATCAATCTCTTTGGACATTGATAGAGCAAATTACCAGATATAAATTTCCAAATTTTAACTCATTTGTAGACAGGCCTGAACTTTGTTGGAATATTTTATTGAGGCCAAAGACCAGAGGGAAAATTATTTCAATCTCCTGAAAATAAACAAACAAATACAGTCCTTGTAATGATAAGAAAATATACAAGAAGCATTTTCTTTCAAGCCTAGGCAAACAGATGTATAGAAAAGGTGTTACAATTTTAGAGATAACCTTATTCAGATTCATAATGGTTTGAGATCCTCGGAGGGTCCTTAGTATGTACAAAGAAAAAAAATAGAAAAGAGAAAGGAATAAAACTTCAGGAGCTATTTGAAGCACCTTTCTTTGAAGTTATTACTATTACAATTCAAGATGTCAAATGCAAAAAGCATAAATTCAACATCATGGAATAAAGTTCAGCTATCTTATAATTGTTCCAAAAGTTAAGACAGAGTGGCTTATCTGTAAATGAAGAAACCACAATAACTGAATAGCTTTTCTTGTTTTGTTTTTCTTTTAAAAAACTATTGAGCTACATTCACTATAACTTTGGCTCATGGGAGGGAGAGCCAATGTGATCCTTATTCTGCCTCGAAATGCTTTTTGGATGCCTTCCTAACTCTCTTTTTATTCCTATACATTTGGTATTAATTGTGCTTAAGGTTTTGGATAACGCAGGAACCCGGAAGAGACATTAAGCTGTATCACTCAATAAAGCATTCCCTGTTTAGCCTGATGCATGGCTCTCTGGATCTTGGTGGGGTCACTGTTGGAATATCAAGGTCCGTCTGCCCTGGGATAGCAGTAGCAATGTAACAGCCAAGATGGAGACCTTCAAATACTCCACATGGGCAAACTTGATTGGGAAAAAATAGCTCAAACTTTAAAATTGGCCTGAGGAACAACGGATCCGCAATGCATTCTTCTAAGTGCTTTCCACCTTTAATTTAGATATTTCAAGGGAAATTTAATCCATATGTTTTGGATCCATTTGGACTTAACTCATAAATATGCTTCATCAAGGACTGCCAGGCTCTGCATTCACTAGAATCGAGTAGTTTCATGGGACAACAGTGCAGACAGAGGAAATTTGATATCCAAGGGTCCATCACCCAAACAAGGAAAAGAAACCCTCAGGTTCAAACCACTGTCTATAAATAATCTTAGAGCAGTAATTTACCCTGCAACACTGTCATGGTAAAATAAGCCACTTATGACTGTATGGGGCACATACAAATACATGTACAATATATATATGTCCTTTCCCACAGAAATATCACAACACAGTCTTTCTCATCACTTCCAGAAAAGTTAATGACTCTAAGAAGGAAATAGAGGTTTCTACGATTTTAGCAGCTTTTAAAATCCATATAGACTCTTCTCTCTGTCTCTCGCTTTCTGTCTCTTGCTCTCTGTCTCTTTGTCTCTGTCATATACACAAGACTGCTACTGGGACTCTGCCAGGCCACAGGCTGAGAATCCCTTTACCTTCTATGTATCTCTACTTTGTCAGATAATTTTGACCAACTTTACTTTCTTAAGTTTGTATTGTAAAACATTTTTTTCCAATATAAAATATTACATTATTGAATGTGCTTTTTTTCCTAACTAAATCTCCCTTTCTCTTATATTATTTTATGCTTTCCTAGGGAGCTGTCCCCTACAGGTTCAGCATCCCTCTTGTGTTCACTGCTTGGAATAATGTAAAGGAGAGTGGCTCAGTGAGAATAGTATTATAGTCCTTTTCCTTCCCTTTATTTATTTATTTATTTTTGCTTAAATGTTATAGGTTCAAAATGACTAGCTTCTGTGTACTTTTAAACAAACACTGTCTTTCAGGGAAATATGTGATTTTAATATTTTGTGTGTCGTAACATCTGTGTTTAGGAGTTTTCAGAGTAAAGAACAGGGAATTCATGGCCCGTTTCCAAATCAGTTCAAATTTCTTATCCCAATGGCACCTAATACCTCGAAGGATCTGAGGGCATCTAATAACCAAATACATTTCAGGTATTAGAGAAGCCTTTGGCATGGTTGTTATCTTCACGTTCTCATATTATAGAAAGTGAGAGGGGAGAGAGTAGTGCAGGGTGATATGTCAGATGGGATTCCAGGATTCCTGCACACTGAATTCTCAATTTTCATTGAGGATGGACAGTAATGCCATGATGGACAAAGCCAGTAGTGCAAAGTTAAGATGGTTTGAGCTAATGTTATCATTAGGGCATATTCCCTTAGCATTTCTTACCTAAGAGACTGCAATAACAATTATGATGTCTGCTGGTTTGCAAGTATGATGAAAAAGATGAATAATAATCAGATTGGGCAACTGGATAATAATATGAAGTATTTATATAACTGTCTTTTAAAATACATAGCATCTTAGGCCAAGTGTCCTAAGATTTTTGACTTGTACAAAAGAAAGACATTGCATTTTTCCCCCTTCATAGGAAAGGACTATATACATCTTCTATTTGCAAGATAGAGCAAGACAAGAAGATTCAAAAGAGCATAGGATCAACTCAGATTATTGTTCTTTTCTGCAGGTAGAGCTTGGTATCAGGTGATGTTTGTTTTCCTCCACTGTGTGTTTTTATAGTTGGAAACATCAGTAGCGAATTTTCGTGGGGCCAACGTGGTAACTGTGCTTTACCTACAACCCTAAATTCAGCTTGGTGGGTGTGGTGATTTGGTGAGGTATAACAAGTCTTCAAGAAAAGGAAAGCAGAGACAAAAGATGAAAGGGAGAAGAGAAACTAAGTAAGTAAAAAATGTTTACTGGTTTCCTAGCCAGTAAGAGCCACCAAATCCCTCTCCTGGTTTCAATGCAAGACAAACAGATTCACAAGGAATGAATTGTACTTCTTAGCACTGGACTGGGGCAGTCTTAGCCTGAGCAGCCAAACCCTGCTCAGAATCTTGGCAAACTTACTTCAGTTACTTTACCAGCCCTCTCTGCCTCCCTTCCCACCCACAGCCTGCAGGCTTCAAACTGCCTCTGAGTAGCTGACCTCAGCCCTACCCTAAGCCACACAAAGCAGCATTTTCCCCATTGCCATCTCACTGGTAAACCCTTCATGGTATTGATGTCATCATCTCTGGCAATTACACTCCTGTTTCTTTCAAAGGGCAACTTTAATATATTCCTCTTTCAGATTGATTGATTGATTTACCAAGAAAGCCTATTTGACTTCTAAATCTTAATTTCTAATTTTTGCAACACTTCTCTAAGGTAGGGAGATCTAACGTATTTACCTCTAATGGACTTTTTTGTGTCTTAAAGGTGACTGGAAGTGGTTTCCATTCAGCCTTTGGTGGGCTTCCCTTTTTAATCTTCAGAAATGCCTTAAATGATAGAATGGGGTGAATCCCCTTGAGGTGTATGTCTCTGGAGACATGCTCTTATTAATACAAAGTACCATTCTAAGCTGTGAGACACTAAGTTTAGTGTTGGTTCTAGTTCCCTTTTGAGGCTTTTCAAAGAAGAGGGGCTTTCGTGAAGAATGGTGGAGGTAGGGAAAATAGTGGCCAAAGAAAAAGGTCTGGGGAGCTCTTAGTTCAGAAAAAACAGAAGAGGTGAAACCTGCTATCTCAACAAGGAAGTCAGCACCATTAGGAACTACAATGTGAAGGATTTCATAAAAGTTGGGAACTAGTGTAACCTCTTTCTGGTTTTATGCCCCTTGTGCCTATATTGAGATTGGCAATTGAATCCTTGTCCTAAAGGAGACACCAGCACTTGTCTGTGAGTACCGCCACAAGTGGGGAAGCCATGGAAACCGTGCCCTACTCCACAGCCTGTGTGGTAAGCAACAGCACACCAAAGATATACTCACAGTGGACGCCTTCTAAGAGGAATTCCAAGCAAGCTCTGAGCCAGAGAAGCAACTCAGGCTAAAAGCAGACTGAACTGTTGGGGTGTTAGGACCCTTCGTTTCATAGTATGACTGGTGGGGAGTTGCCACCACACTAAAAGGAGGTGAAAGCCCAGTGGGTTGCGAATCATGGAGAAACAACATAGTCAGATAAAAGCCAACTACTTCAGCTCTTCGGTCCTGGGAGATTTCAAGCTATTAATGGTGTATAGCAGACGCTTAATGTGTATGTCCATTTGGAATTCATCCTTGTTCTTTTGGTAATATCACCTAAATTTTCCCAGTGGAAACTCTTTCTTCGTCTTGGTCCACCCTGCTCTCAGGCTCAGTGTGGACAAGTATCCTAAGCCTCAGTCAATCAGCTTTGCTTGGCTACAAGGATTGGTACAGGCTTGACCATGTGAGCAATTTGGAATCAGAGTGAATTGCTTAGGACTGTGTCAGAGCCATTAGCAAAGAAAAGCTCTGTTCCCCTTGGACTTGCATCTGTGAGGATGAAAGCCTGAAGTTTCAGTGACTAGGCAAGGCAAAACTAAATCCCCATGACATCCTTTGGGTTTCTGAATCAACTCTGCTCCTAGACTTTTCACTTAAGTAATCAGATATATTTTCTTCTCTGTTTCAGCTGGTTGCAGTTTGGTTTTCCATCACTTGCACCTATGGATTCTGACTAATACAGAATAACATCAACTTAAAAAAATGAGGGACTTACACAAAAGCATAAAATTAAAAAATGAGCAAGCAGATTAATTTAACTAGAATGAGAGTCCATATAGGAAAGTAATGAGAAAACCATATTATCATGTCAATAGATGTTGAAAACGCATTGATTGGACAGACTCCAACACCATATGTGATTTTTTTTAAACAAAAGACTTAAGTCGAAATGGATGGCTACTTCCTTATCATAATCACGGACATCTATTTTAAACATTATACTAAGTGATGAAACAGTAAAGGCATTCTAATTAAAATTAGCTGCAAAACTAGGTAGGTAAGCAGGTAAATAGATAGACCAACAATTTATAAATTTGGTACTTGCACAAATTCCTGAAACAATTTTGTTTTCTTTTGTTCTTGGAACTTGACCAAATGGTTCTACAGTTCATGCAAGAAAAAGCAGATGAGAACAGCTAAGACTTACTCTAAAAGAAATTAAAATATATTTTAGTACAACAAAAATACAAATGGTATATTACTGGTATAAAAATTGACCAATGAATTAATAGAATGGTTCAATAAATGTGGTTTATGAAATTGATGATTTGGCGGGAAATGAAGTTAATCTTATTTATTAAATATTTAATATTTAGCTGATCTTGGAATGGGTACAAACTTTTTAAAGTTAAAAGCAATAGAAAAAGAAGAGAAAGTAGAAGAAGATATTACACAGGAAATGATTAGTAAGTTACCTGAGCTATATATAACATGTTCTAGGAAAACATCAAGATAAACATCAAATTGGGAAAAAGAATTACAACAAATATCTGAAGCTTAATATTCTTCATATGTAAACTTTTCCAATTTTAACCTTTCCATATTTAACCTTTTTTCCAATGTTTAAACCTTTCTGAAAGCAATGATGTTATAAGTGTCAAGAACCTTAGAGTTCAGACTTTTTGACCCAGTGGTTCTACTCTAGGGTGCATCCTGAGGATACAGTCAGAGGTGTAAACAAACACACCAGTAAGAACAAGATTGTTCAGAGCAGCTTTATGTAAAACAACAAAAATTAACCCAACTGAATGAATAAATATTAATATACCCATTTTAATTATTTAAAATCGCAGGGATCTTTTAAAATAATTTTTAAAAATTATAAATTTTTGAACATTATAAAGAATTTTTAAATGTAGATGATGTAATTATAGGTTATTTTTATTATAAAAGTTTTTTTATTTTGATTTTTTTATTAAAGGAAGGTCAGGAAGGGAAATGAAAGGCAAAATCGTAGTTAGTCATTTTAGATTGTCCCCTATTAATATAACAGTGTGAAAGAGTCAGGATTTTTAAATTCTTTAATCAAATTATACATTGAATATATAAATGTCTGGATTTTTTAATTGTGTACATTTTTACTTTTAAAAAATGGAATTTATTAAGCATATATATAGTTACTTTCATCTAATTTATTTAAAATTAACATCAAATTTAAAAAGTCTTTTTCAGAGACATATTTTGAAATAGGACCACCAAGTTTAGTTGCACATGAATTGTTTATGTGGATTACTCTTGTCACCTTAACTACAATGTAGAGGTAGTTCATCACTCTTCTTCCATAGATCTCTTGGTGACCATGCTTAGACACGGGGAAAAAAAGACTTGTTACTTTGAAATCAGGTGCCATTCTTATGCTTTTAACTCTCTCATAATATCTGGCACCCTACTGGGTATTCATTCAGTCAATATGTGTAGGTGTATAGTTAAGCAAATACTTTAACTTTTCTAAGCTTCCGTTTCATCATCTGTAAAATGGGGATGGTATGACACCATCACTGTAAAGCCCCTAAAAGAGTACCTGTACACAGTAAGCACTATGGACATGTGACTCTCATTGGTATCCCTAGCCGATGGCAGAACCACACTGCAGGTCACAGAAGTAGAGGGGCACGGTGCCAACTCTGTAGCTGGGCCTACTTCCCAGATCATCTCCTCTCTCTGCCCGGGCTGTTTCACTTCAGAAGAACATGACCTGGACACGCCCAGGGCAGAGGCATCCTTCCAAGTGGTTCTGATGGTTGGCCTCATGGTTAGACATGTATTCCTTTGTAGGCCTTGTGAATCATTTACTGATAGCAATAGTAGGTAAGGAATTCCCACGCTTGATGTGCAGGTATTGTCTGTCACTCAAACACAAAGCCAGTGTATGTGAAGACAATTCACACTCTGGCAGCCATTGTCAGTCATGCTTCATGATAGCCTAAAGTTTAGAATAATCTAAAATTTAGAATGTGCTGTTAAGCTGCTAGCATACTGCCTACCCATGCCTACAGGGTATATTGCCTAGGGCCCTTTCCTGCATATGGCCTGGGGTTAGGCTTTAGGTCAGGATGGGATTGGTGGACAGAGAGAAGGACTTCATCATTTTCTAGCTGATTAGATTTTTAAAGAAAATTTTTGCTGACAAGGCAACCTTATATTCCAGGAATGAAGTGCTATATTAAACTGATCTATAGGCAGGTGCCGTTGACCATACTGTGTTTATTTTCCTACAAGTCCCTTTTTAAGACCTCAAACTGTGGCGCTGTTTTCAATAAGTTAGAGATTAAAACCACTTTCTCTGTTAAAATGTAAATACCCAAGGGGTGGTCAAAAGACATATTATACCCTATCTGTTGTTCCTACCTTCCCTAGGGTGATTTCTGTGGACAGGTTTAGTAGGGTGAGGGGCCCTGGTCTCTGGAGAAGAGGAAATGGTGAGGATGCAGCCCACCACTGAGGAGAGGGGTGGGGAGGGGACTGAAGAACTTGCCCTTATCCCTGATGGCTGCTCCAGGCTCTTTCTTGTAGCACAGGGCACAGGGGTCTAGCCACCTCTGGCTGCACCCCTCTCTGGGGGCTCCACCCTTTGTGACCCATTGCAAGCCCTGGGGACGTTTGTATGTGTTCAAAACTCCCTTGAATGTTCTTCCTCATGGTTGAAGACGGATTTTCTTATTTCCTTCATGATAGCTGACACTTGCTTATTTTGGTACCCGCCTAGGCTAGAGTTAAGAAAGCAAAATAAAAGTTCCTCTGATGCTTTAATCATGTCGGTGTCAGAGCCAAAGTGAGGAAGAGTTTTGAGAGTTCCAAATGTCAGCAAGTCCCAGTGATACGTGGAGTATTATAGGAATCTCACAGTTTGTATTTTCTCTGAACTTTATTTAGCCATTTCCAAGTTTAGCTGCATAGGCAATCACCCACCTCATGGTCTGACCTTCTCCTGCCACACCTGAAGCTGGAAAAGGGGGTGACATCCCAGTAAGGAGGCTGCCCTTCAACCAAGGACAGATAGTGCTGCTAAGTGGTGTCAGAAAAGGCCATTGCAATAGGTGCTTTTTGTAGATAGCTGATTCAAACTGTCTCGTGTCCCATCAGTACCTTGATAGCAGCACAATTGGGGGCTTTTAAATATACCCCGTGGTCAGGTTACTTATTCCCTGTTTCAAACTGGGAAACTCTTGGCTACCCACTGGAAACTAAATACTTCTCTCCTTGGAAATCTCAGAATAGGTCTGTGTGATATCAAACACCTATGCTGGGAAAAACAGGAGCAAACAAAACCATAAGGGACTGCCTTTGAAATGAAGCCTGGGAATCCTTCAACCAGATTGAGTATTTGTTTGCTTTCCTTGTTTCCCCAGAACTGTGCTCCCCTGGAGGCAACAGCCTGCACTTTGTCATTTGTTGGGATGAGGAGGGGCAAGGGAAAGGAGGCACTTTGGCTGGCAAATCATCCCCAATGGGAAACTGCTTGAAGAGTTCCTATCTTAAGTAACCCTCACCCACCGTTCTCTTGGGCATATGCCAAGGGCTGCAGCTGACTCAGCTTGGGCTCAATCCCGCTGTCATTACTTAAGCACGAAGTTCCTGGTTCCCTGGCTTTGGTGGCGAGTTTGTCCGCATTGAGAGGGTAGGGACAGCACCTTGGCTGGGACTAACTTTGCATTAGGTGTGTTTGAGGCTCTTATTTTCCTCTATGAGCTGTAATTTCTAGTTTCAAAGAGATTAAGGAAACAAGGAGCTCTTTTCCAGGAGCAGCCCAGTTGAGGACACATTAATCCTAAATCACTCAAGCAGGAGGATGGGGGAGGAGACACTGACTCCATTGATAATGGGACAAGAGTCAGGTCTTTAGAATCTTTCAGATGAGAACAGATGTACTCTAGTTACTTCAGTTGGGAGCTATTTATAAGGATGTAAGGGGAAGGGACCGTTCTTTAGCAGGACTGAAATGCCATATAGGACAAAACACAGACCTTGCTACCTAACACGTTTGGTGTTCCCTAAGTCGCAGGCCTGTGATTTTCTCTATTCTAGGGCTCTGCCATTGTGGTGCTGTGTCACCTCCCTATCTCTGAAGTCAAGTCATCAAGTTACTATGTAGCTTGGGTTCGAACTCCCCAAGGAATAGTCTAAGTTAGTCAGCATCTATTATAGAATGCCCTGTTGATGAGAGCTTTTTCCCAGTCTGCCAGTTGGCTGACCTCTATCTAGATGTCTGCCTTTGGCCCCCATGCCCATCCCTGGCCCACCGGTGTGACCAGCTAGTGGGATCAGATGGTGTGATGCATTTTGATTTGTGTATGAGGGATTGCCATGGCTCTTGGCCTCAGATGGGGGCCGTGGATGTGGCAAGCACTCGGCATCATGTTTTGGCCAGTTCTGGAGAGGCCGTGATGGAGGAGGGGGCAGTTGCTAAATAGTCTAAGTAATTTGAGGCACCAAAAACTTGGCTTTGATTCTCCTCTAAGGTTAACTCAAAAGTAAGATGAAGAGCGTCTTTCTAATACCTAGAAGAGACCTTGAGCAGCTTTGGCTTATGGAGAATATACCACAGAGTTAAACTTCACCAACCAAGGATGTCAGCACCTCAAGGGTGAATGTGGCTCATGTGAAGGATCAGTGGGAGTAAAAGAGGTGACACTGGAGGAGCCAGAGCAGGAGAGGGGGGATACTCGGTGGTTGAAGCTTAAGGAGAATTGACAGTGAGATTACATGGAAACCCTCCGATGACTCTAAGACTTGATTGTGGGGCCTTTGAAAAGGGCTGGAGCCCTAAACTGGCAGGTACAAGAGAAGCCACTAAAACATGTGCTATGATAAGGAAAAGGACAAGAAAAAGTCCTAAGGAAATGAGTAGCGAAAGAAAGAAAAATACAGGATGAGAACTTCAGCTTTGTAATGTGTAGAAATCAGCAGGCAATTCTGAGATTTCATTCATTCAGGAGTTTAGAAAGCTATCCAAAATAAAGCCCAACCCATGAGCAATTACTGTCACTTTCAGAGCAGTTAAAAGATCCGAGTGATCATATATATATCTTGCCAGGTAGGGAGCCAGCATGAGTGAAGTTACAAGGAAAGTGCGATAAGGTGATGGTTTGAGGTAAAAATGATGAGCACTTTAGAACTGGAGCTGGCAGAGAACTCAGCTTGTAAGCTTGTGTCTTGTGGAGCAAACCAAGTTGCCGACCCAGTTGAAGCAATATTCAATTACATGAGCTGCTGGCCAGCAATTGTGCACTCTAGACATTAACACCTTGATTATAATGGTCAAGCCAAGCCAACCCACCAGCTCACATATTAGCCTGTAAAATACCTGCAAGTGTTCAAAAGATTTGTTGAAAATGGAAGGAGAATGATATTTTAGTATACAAGTCAGTGCAAATTAATGCATATATAAATCGTCAATGATTAAAAGACAGTGGCTCCGCCATAAATTTGCAGTTCTTCCTCATTTAGGAGCTGTTGGGAACTCATAGGCTGGGAATGGTCTGGTGTTGTGCCATCTTCTGTCAAGTTCTGCTGATTTTCTTCTACCTATATGGTGCTCTTCTTAACAAGTAGATCTTTCCTCATAGTTTCTGCTGATGAAATTGCTCAAAATTAATTTTAAGGACAGTCTTTATCAGGAATTGCTAATAGTTTTTGCTTCTCACCAATCCCATCTGGAAATATTTACTACCTGTTCTGCTTGAGACCCTGGGGATTGCCATTCTTTCCCATTTCCCCTCTAGCTCTTCCTTTTTCTCTGTGGTTCGAAATTACCCATGAGATTCCTGCTTTGTATTCTCTGCCCTTGGTGGTATAGAAGGAAATGATTATTATTTCCACATTACAGATGAGGAAAGTTATAGTTCAGAGAAGTTAAGTAACTTGCACAAATTTATAACACTAATATGTGGAGACTTGAGGTAGCCTTGCTTATTCTGTGTCATGCTCTTTCAACATTATGTTAATGATAAAAAATGGCCCCCAAAGCAATCCTTGCAAAACTTATAAGTAGGTTATAAATTTAGACAGAGACAAAAATAAAGAACCAGTGTTTTTGCCGTAAATGGATTCTGCAAAGATATTTCCGGAATATAATCAGAGTTCCTCCAAGTTCTGCCCCTTGGGTTAGGTCAGAGCATCCCTGATATTAAACAGAAATATGAACTCGATGCTCTTTTCTGTGTAATGCTGGTAGGAATCCTCTCTATAACTACAATTCAGAAATTATTTCTGGTTAGCCATTTTATGCCTCCTTTGGTGAAGGTTTTGGTTACTTGAGCCATAAAGAGACTCCAAGCTCTTCTACCCACACCCCAAATACTAAACGTAGTTATTGAAAAATGCCATGCCTCCCGTTATAAGAGCTGTTACCCACACCACCACTCCAACCGTCATCACCACGCCACTACTACCTTATACTTTTATATTCACAGTTTTCAAGGTACTTTCACAATCTTTGCCCTGTTTGATCTGCACAACCTCCTATGACCTATTCATAGTGCTATGACTTTTTTCAAATGAAAATCCTGAAGGTTACATGTTCCAAGGTCAAGACTTGGCCCAAGAGAACAAGGGTAGTAACTGGCAGAGCTGGGGAAAACCAGATGTTGAAGGCATTCGAAATGCTTAGGGCCCTTCCTCATTTTAACCTCTCCCCCATCATTTGTCCAACTCCACAGGGAGCTGCTCTCTGAGAGCTGGGAATGATGAAGTTTGGAAAGGCTCTGACAAACTAATTTACATATGGTAATATTAAACGCTGAGAAGTTTCAACATGTCACCCCTCTCAAGGATCACTGCATTTTAATGAGCATCATTCAGTTATATAACATGAAGGAATACTTTCCTAAATAGAAAGTTTCAGGCATTAGTGAGAAGTTAGGGAGGTATTGGTGGAAAATGGAAACATTCTGACACCTCTCAAATCATATTCAGTGAACTCCCTATTCTTCATGAACGCCCCCCTCATGAGGTGTTGATTTATGCACCTGCTAGGAGCTTGAATACAGGCAGAGGGGCTTCACTTCCCGTAAGTTATGGTAGGGTCTTTATTGTGTTTCGACCTCACACTTATTCATCAGAAATGCATCAGTTCTTCTCGTGCACTTTCCAAGTCCAGTTTTGCTCCAGTCTTCGCCACATCCATTGGTCTCTGACTGTAAAAAGAAGCAGCCCGGAAACCCAAACCTTGGACCAGTGACAAGCAGCAAGGGTTAACCAGTTTTGCACAAAGCGAGCCTGGCTCAAACCCTGTGACTCTCTCTTTCACATTTGCTGCTTATTCATAACCCAAGCCCATCTGCTGCGCAAGTAACGATCAGCCGCTCCTGTTTCAGATGTCAACCACCCCAGCTGTTTCTCTCCCTCTATAAACATGAAGAGGGGAAGCAATTACCACAATATTAATATTCTGGCTTGATTATTTCTATGCAGTGAAATGACGACCTATGAATTCCCTTCTGGGCCCACTGTGACCTCAGCCCCACACTGTGTACACCTACGCCGCACAGCCCAGGTTAAAACCTCCCAGAAGGCCCAGGTGAACCTTAGAGGTTCCTCTATGACCCAGGCCACCTGGAAATGCCAAGGTGAATGTGGTGTGTGCTGGAAAATTGACGATGCACTTGGGTTCTGCAGGGCTTTAAGAGTGAAGTCAATGTTGAAGTTAAGGAGTGATGCTTGAAGATGCCCCATGTAGCTCAGGCTGACTCTTAGATCTGTTTTAATAGAGACTCAAAAGATTCATAATAATTTCTTCTGTTAGTATTCTTTGATTTAAAGTAAATTTCAGACACAAGCTATCAATGAGAACATGTTTCCCTCTCTGGTTTTTCTCTATAATCCCGAGGCAGCAGGAACTGGAATGATCTGACTCATCAAGAAAGCTTCCTTCAGTTATTTCATAAACTTATATTAAGCACTAGTACATCTTCCTTCAGTCATAAGGATGCACCAGATCACCTTGTATGAGGGGCTACAAAATACAAGACTCAGTATGGAACATTTCCTGCCCTCTTCAGACTTCATGCTGGCTGATACTGGGGTAAGCACTTAAAACAACAGGATGAGGCAGAATCAATCTATCTGGCTTTAGTTCTTGGCTCTGCCACTTACCATGAGTGTGATCTTGAGCAAGGTCCATGACCTATCTGTGCCTCAGCTTCCTCATTTATAAAATAAGGATAGGATTGTTGAGAGGATTAAAAGAGTTAATAGGTGTAAAGTGTTTAGAACATGCCCTGACATACACTAAGTGAAATGTAAGTGTTACTATTGTGCTGCTCCTCTATTTTAAAGGGCTTTGGTGTGATAATGTCTGGGGTGGAGTACCAGGGAAAGCTTTCTAGAAAAAGCACATGTAAGTCAAGCCCTGGACAAATGATCTCAATAGTTGGAGAGACACTGGAGGCCAAAGAAACAGTAAGGACAAAGTGATAAAGGAATAAAAGTTCTTGGCATGTTCGAAGTTAATTAAGTCATCCAGGAGACAAGAGTACAGGGTGCATGGACGCAGGAAAAGGTGATAGGATGGGCATGGGAGTTAAGTTTGGAGTAGATTAGAAAAGACCCTGAATGATAAACCAAGGAATTATCTCGTAAGGAAAGAGAAGTCTTGGTAAGGTTCTAAGTAAGAAAATAACCTAAACAAATCCATATTTAAAAAAAAAAAATTCTAAGAGCAGGAAGTTCAGAGGGTTGAAATGGCAAAAGCATGAAGAGACTCTTGCTGGGTAAGTCAAGACGAGGGTCTGACCCATGGCAGCAGAGTGCTGACAAGTGGACAGAGGGAGTGACCAGATGGCTAGAGAAGTTCAAATCAAAGACAACAGTGAGACTCAGGTTCTAGGTATGTGGGAGGAGGGAGACCCCCTTTGATGGCACACAGAACACGGGAGGATGCGGAGGAGCAGGATTCCCTAGGGGGTTGACTTCTTGGTCCATCTAGGGTATTTCTGAGGTGCCAGCAGGCTTCACAGGTGGGGAGCAGGGGCCAGGCCCTCCAGGTAGCATTTTCTTCGTCTGTACTTGAACGAACTACATCTCCCTGCAGCAACAAGTGAAAGCCCTGAGATTCTACCCACCTCAAAACCAAGCCAGCCAAGCGCTGCCTCAGAGGGGGAGCAAGAGGATCCTATCAGGCTCTTCTTCGGCATGGATTTTTGTTCAGCTTATTGTAGCTTGTTATAAGAGTTCTGCTTTTTAAAATGGAAAGTCTTATTTTATGAGGCAGCTTTTTTGGTGGACGTGCATGTGTGTATGTGCTCATGTGTGCATGTGCCAATACATGATGTTCATGTGTGTGTGCATGTGTGAGTTGAGTGGATCCAATAAGAAGAATCAAATTTGTATGATTAAGTTTCAGGAACTTTAAACCATATACTCAAAAACCTCTTACCCATCCCACTACTCTGAAATTCTTTAATGGAGGCCCAGTTCTTCCTTTCTGTTCAGCTTAACTATACACACTGCAGTGGGTAAACTTTGTGGGTAAACCCCCTGGCCCACAACTAGATAGCTCTGTGACCTTGGGCTTGTTGCATAACCCAGCTTACTCACTTATAAATGGTGATAACTGTAAGAATTGCAGAGAGTATTGCAAGGATTAAATAAAATAAGACAGCAAAGCCTCATATATACTAAGTGCAAAGTAAACGTAAGTTGTTATTGTTGTAGAAGGTCACTGACATCCTGACATTGCTTATGGTCAGGGGTGAGGCCAGACATGGCTCCTTCCTCGCTCCCGGCCATATAGTGTGCTGGTTAAACCTTGGAATCTCAGCTCTGCCACTGTGGTCTACACCTCTCTATGCCTGAGCTTCCCTTTGTGTGAAATGGAGATGCTAACCATGCACATACTGCATTGAGTTACTGCAGTAGTGCAGTAGTGCAGATGAAATGAGTCAGTATATGTAAAGTGGTAAGAACAGTGCTGGGCATACAATAGGTACCATTTAAGTTTAGCTGCTGATACTCCTAAAGTAGAGGAAAGGTAGAGACAAGGGGACTGGTGGGAGGGAGGGTGACATTGAGAAGTTAAGGGCCAATGGATAGGAGGCTGGGGGTCCATATGGCCAGGCCCTAAGCACACAGCAGAACCATACCTGTCCCTAGAACTGGCATGCTGTAACTTAAGTTTGGTAGCCTGTCCTTCTGTTGTCATTTCCAAACTGGAACTAAAAACAATTCCCAAAGTACAGTGCCAGAACGTTCCAGGTTGTCTCAACATGATGACATGGAAGGGTTGGCATTTGTTTGAATGTATGCATTCTAATATTTTTATTAAATATTATATTCCTACATAGTTACCACTTTTTGAAGAGTGAGGACAAGCTGGGAAAATGAGGAGAGACACATGAAGCTAGCCCCAGGCCAAAGAGTAACTGCTTGCCTGGGAACAAGTTGGTGTCCCTTTTTGAGAAATCCCAATGCACATCAATCAAAAATCTACTAGCTTATAAAAATGGAGTGCAGTTTTCTGGAAAAAGTGAAGAGAATCAGTCATTTGCATTATCAAAGGATTCTTTGATTTGGGGGGGGGGAAGCACAAAGAAAGAAAGAAAAGAAAAAAAATAAAAATAAATAAAAAGGATTCTCCACATGGTCTCTTTAAATGGCATCCTTTCTTGGTGAATCTCAACCCTGATTCGATTTGCAAATATTGGATTTATACTGTAGTGCATAAACCATATGTTCCTGAAGAGAGTTAAAAATGTGTGGAGTGGGCCGGCTCCGTGGCTTAGCGGTTAAGTACGCGCGCTCTGATGCGGGCGGCCCGGGTTCGGATCCCGGGCGCGCCCCGAGGCACCACTTCTCCGTCCAACGCGAGGCCGAGTCCCACGTACAGCAACTAGAAGGATGTGAACCTATGACATGCAACTATCTACTGGGGCTTTGGGGGGAAAAAAATGAATAAATAAAATCTTTAAAAAAAAAATGTGTGGAGTGAGGTATCCGTGTAGGAATGATATTTAGGAGAAATTAAAACAAACCAGAGAAAAGGAGCTTTTTGCTTTATGAAGAAATCGAGTAATTTAGAGTATGTGAGTTTAAACATCAGCTGAAAAACAGCTGCTCTTCAGAGGAGAATGAGCCAAAAGAGTGAGATTGGGAGGAAGTTGAGATGAGAGCTGTTTAGTTAATGCTCCTGTGTGTGGATAAGAGGGTGAGAAGGAGGGGATCTTCTTTGCCACAAGGAGCAATTCCAAGCAGTTCTAGAAGTTTCTACATCACTGAATATGATCTTCCCGCATGGCGGGTGGAGTAGAGGACCAGGGCCAAACACGTGGTGCGGTGATGTTGCGGGGCCAGCGAGTCAGGCACCTGTGAAGCCACAGCCACAATATGTTCTTCAGAAGCTGCATTTTGACTTAACCGAGCACAATTTTCCATCCCATATGTGCAAAGCATTTCATCCATTAGTGTCTTCTTGGCTCCTTTGGGCTTCTTTTTTTCCATTCCAAAAAAAAAAAACAAACCAAAAAATAAAAACTCCCCAAACTCCAACTCATCATACACAGATATTTTGCTTCTGAAATCCACTCCATTTTCTCCTCAAGGTCTGGCACATTTTAACCTGTAGAGGTTCAGTTGCCCCCATCTGCTTTTGATTAATGCGAGTTCCCTCTTTCCTGGGTCTGAACCCAATCACATTAAACAAGGTACTTTGCTAAGTGTTGTGAGGCATAACAAGGGATCATGAGCAGCTGTCTTAAAAGAACTTACATTTTAATTTAATGTAATTTAATTTTAATTTAATTTCCATGTAACTGCCTGTCTGATTTCCTCAATTTCTACTGTAGAGTACCCCCTCCAAAAAAAAAAAAAACCAATATGCTTTTAGAAACTTGCAAACTGACACTTTAAAAATCCTGTGTAGTTGAGGTGGAGAATACATGTGTCAATGTGTGCATGCACACACAGACATACACACACACACACACACACGGATGGACAGACATCCAAAATAATTATCTCAGATTCTATGTTGTGACCATGCTTTACTTTAAACAGTATGACTTTTTTTGGAATCTAGAATGAAAGGTTCTTTGACCTAAAGACCATACGTAGCCTAGATGTGACTGACTGTATGAGGATAGTAGCAAAGGACACTATTGCGGTTGTGCAAGAGTGAAATGACAAGGAGCTAAACTAGAAAATGACTGTGGGAAGGGAATGGAGTCAAGATATATTCAAAGGTAAATCTGTAGGACTTGGTAGTTTCCTTATTGGGGTGAAGAAGAAAGTTTGGAATCTCAGTTCACCCTGGTGTCTGACCACATTATTGGGAAGATGGCATTGACATTCACTGAGATACAGAAGTCATGAACAGAAGCAGGCATGAGGTGCAAATAGAATGAATTAAGTTTGGGACAAATTAAGTTTGAGATTACTGTTGGAATGTATATATCCAGCTAGCAGTTGTATATGTAGAGGGGTCTGAAGCTGAGAGAAGTCATTGCTGGAAAGCATAAGTTAGAGCAGAAGAATGACCAGTCAGAGAGATGGGCAAAATCATGTAAGTCAAAGACAGAGAGTTAAGAGGTGAGAGGGCGACCATGTCAAATAATGTGGGTGTCCAGTAAGAAAAGGTTTGGGACTTGTCCACTAGATTTGGCAAAATAGTGGTTCTTCCCAGAGTGCTGCAGTGACATGTTGGGGAAGCAGTGGAGCACTTGGGAGCTGGAGGAAGGCTTTTAGGCAGAAGTGGCAGTGAGTGTAGCCACACAGATCATCACATTAATCCTGGTATTTGTTCTGCAACTACACGGTCTTTAGTTTAAAAAGGGATTTGAAAAGTTTGTGGGGCTGTTAAAAGGTAAATCCAAGTGCATTCTTAGTAAACCCACAAGAGTACAGAGTATCATTTTACTGTCTAGTCTCACTTTCCTCTAAGACACAATACACATAGCCTAATATGTGTGCCCCACGAATGTGAAAGGACTCAGATTTTCTTCAACGTATAAAGGAAAGAATTTTAAAGATCAATACACATTGATGGATCTATAGTCATGATGATCCTAAGAACGTCAATGCATTTACAAAGCTCCCTCACCAATCTTTCCTGGTTATTGGGTAACAGGTTGGTAGGTGACTAACACCAGCATTTTTAGTTGACAGATGGTATAATCAAATGATCAAGTGTCTTTGTTTTTTGCTGAGGAAGATTCTCCCTGAGCTAACATCTATGGCCAATCTTCCTCTATTTTGTATGTGGGTCACCGCCACCGCATGGCTGACGAGTGGTGTAGGTCCACGCCCAGGAACTGAACCCAGGCTGCCAAAGCAGAGTGCACTGAACTTAACCACTAGGCCACAGGGCCAGCCCCTCAAGTGTCTTTTAATTACAGTTTAGTAGGCATTATAAATTCAATTAGAAGTGATTTTCATAGTTGGCCAGAACTCCAGGGCTTCACCTGTGTGCAAGGGATTTTTCAGGGATATTGATTCAACTCTCAGTTTTTCTGTCAAACTCAGTCCCTATAGTATGTCCAATCCTTGAATACTTTAAAATGTAGACTACGCAGTCCTAACATATGACAGAATTCTAGAGCAACTCTATATTTAAGAACATGTCTCTGAACAGGCTGACCTTTATATTCAAACAGTATGTAGTAAGTTCTTCCTTTAGCAGTTGTGGTGCCTCTGTGTTGATATACTCCTGTGTGATGACTTCCCTGTGGCACACAGCAGACACTTAGAAAATGTGTGTTGAGGGGTTCGTGGAAGTTGGGAAAAAGGAAATCTGCCTTTTCTAACTATACTTCACAAGCCCTTCTCACAAAGAGAAATGACACCAATGTGCAGGTAGCCGTCAAGACATTTCTAGTAACAGAGAAAAGAAATTGGGGATGAACAACTTAGTCATGGTGGCAGCAGCAGCAATGGCAGTTTGAATTTACTGAGCACTTACTGTGTGCCAGGCATCGTGCTTGGGGCCTTATATGCATCATCCCTTTTTATCCTCTCAAACCCCTTCTAGTAGATATTAGCTAGTTTGTTACTATGGTGGCTAAGAGGACAGGCTCTAGGGCAGGGTATCTCAACCTCAACACTACTGATATTTGGGACTAGGTAATTCTCTGCTGTGGGGTTGTGGGTATACTGTAGGACGTTAAGCAGCATCCCTGTCCTCAACCCTGTAAATACCAGTAGCATCCCCCACTTGCCCCAGTCGTGACAACCAAAAATGTCTCTAGACGTTGCCAAATGTCCCCTGGGGAGCAGTTACCCCCTGGTTGAGAATCACTGCTCTGGAGTCTCAGAAAAAAGTGTAGAGAATTCTAGCTCTGACACTTACTACCAATGTGGCTGTATGCTAGTTTCCTCAGTGGCAAATGTACCAATCACATAATGTTTTAAAAATTTTAACTGAAATAATTCCTGTATCACGCTTAGAAGAGTGCCTAGCTCGTAGGAAGTTTCAATAAATGTTAGCTATTTTAAATGCTTTAAGTTTTACTTATTTTTTTTTAAAGGTAAAGAAACAGACTCAGAGAAGTTAAATAACTTGCCACATTCTCAGCTGAGGTGTGGCTGAACCAGAGTTCAAATCCAGACCATCTGCCATCAGAGCCACGAGCTCTAAACCCGGCTCTCCTGAGAGGATAGCTCAGGAGTCTGCCAGGCTGTAACTTGTCCAGTCAATGGCCCAGGGCTGGCTGCCCGGGGTCATAGTGGGGTGAGAAGCCCTGGCACCTGGTGACTCTTCCCTGACAGCAGCAGGCACAGCAGTGGCCTGAGAGGCTCAGCCGAGGCGGCCAGAGTGGTTCCCTGGCATTTGACATTGTTTGTCGGCAGTAACAAGTGGTCGCTATCAAGGATTACTATTTGTGTTTCCTTGAGGCACAATATGCCAGATTCATAAGAGCCAGATGTCACAGCTGACCCAAACAAGGCCCTCAGACAGATCCCACGCGTTTCATGTGTCAGACTTATATCCATTCATAAAACAGCTCCTTCCCAAAATATAAGTCTTGAGGAAAAAAAAAAAAGTTCTGAAATTGATTGTGCAATACTGAGACTAGTTGCAGTTGATTTCCAAGCCTCCTCCCCCCTCGCCCCCACTCTTCTCATATTTTTAATTCTGGGTTAATTCTTCCACAGTTCAAAGCAGGAAGAGGGGCATGGTATCCATCATTCCACCTCAGAAAAGGCAACAGGAATTGAAAGACATAGTAGGTGAGCATAGGATAATAACATTATTTTTGCTGTTGTAGATGTTAAAGCTACAGAAATATTTTGTGGTCAGAATCAGGCAAGTGTGTCACTTACCCCCTCCCCCCTTTTTTTCTTTTCTTCTTTTAAACTTTGGACAGAGCCACTTTCTCAGAAGCACAGCTGAGAAACCCTTAAAATGTGTGTACGCATACACAGTGGTCTCAGGAGTTCAAGGTGTCTGCAGTAAGGATTAGAGAGGTTCAAGTAGGCTCCCCCTGGTAAAATTACAGCTGTACCAAAGATGGTACAGAATATCAGCCCAGGGCTCAGGAAACTCGTCCGGTTCTCAGGAATGAGAAAATGCAGCTGTGCTGGATCAGACAGAATGTGGAAGTTCAGTCTTCCCTCTCCCCATCGTTACCACTCTGTCCAGAAAGAAAGGTCAAGGGAGATGCCGCTCTGTGCCAGGTAGCATTCAGGCTGCCATGATCAAAATGCATGGATCTGTCATTCTGCAAGTTCAAAGACAGGTACGAGTTTAAAAAAGCAAAATAAGCGCAAAAAATAAACGTTTTTCATTTTTCATTTTCACTTTTTGTTTTACTCCGGGGGTTGAAATTTAATCTCTCTTTTAGCAAACTGGAGCTGGCTCCCTCTCTTCCTCTGGCTTTTTCTCCCCAGCGTACTCTCAGTGCCTATTCCACAAATACGCTCAGCTGACTAGCAAGCCTGTGCATTGTCACCAAGGCCTATTGTCACCAAGAAAGTGTGTTTGGGGGCAGGTGCTTTTGATCCACCCCCCCCACCCCCACCCATGCTGACCCTGCTAATCTTCAGGTTCAGCACTTGTCAGGTGCTGACAGCAAAGGAATCCCTTTACAAAATGCACCCACCCTGGGGTGTCAAATCATGTGAGTGTGTGCATGTGTGTGTTTGACTTTCCTGCAAGGTTCCACATTTCCCTTAGGTCCCACTAGTGCAGTAATTGGGGTGACGCAGCCTCATGCAGTAGCTGTTATAAGAAACTTTGGCCGAGGGCTAAGCTTGCCACTCTTCCTAGGATGTTCTCCCTGACATTTCTCCCCTTCCCAAGAGGCACTTTTGGTGAGAGAACACAAATATCATTCACCAGCTGCACCCCCACCCCTTAGCTTGATGACCTATGTTTACTGGCTAGCCAGAGTCATTTTTTAGTTTAACTCACGTCCGGTTAGGCACAAAGATATTTTTAAGGCTACTTTGTGGGGGGTAAGAACACATCAGGGGTCACTCCAAATCCATTCCAAATCAGAGTCTCGCAGGCCAACCCCGCAGAGAGCCAGAAGGAGGAAATGACTCACTCTCCAGGCCCATTGCTCTCTTGTAATTCATTAAACTCTCTCCCAGCACAGAAAGCCAGGGGCCATTGCTGAGGTTCAGCTGCTACTTGAAATCAAGTCCTGCCTCCAACAGCACCATTTCCCTCTACCTTCCAGAGGAAGGCCATGCCTTAATGATATGTGTCTATGCACTGGGCCACTCTTGGATTTGATAAAAAGTTGAAACAGCTTTCGCATCCTCTCACTTTCTTGTGACAACCTTTGGAATGTCAATTGTTGAAATAAGGTAGATTTAGTAAATCTTTAGTAAATAAGAATCACACATTTTCCCCAACTCAATTCTTCAGCTCTATTGTTTTCAAGTAAAATGGTAGATTAAATTAGAATTGTATAAACTTGATACATTATTCCTCATTGGCCAACATTTATTAGATTTATTTACTCACTTATCTATCCAACAATCCATCCATTCATTCAAAAATACGTAAATGCCCAATCTGCTGGACACAGTGAGACCCAGGGGATAGACATAAATAAGACATAGTTCCTATAGCTGATGGGCTGGCTGAGTGGTAGGAGAGAGACTGGCGAGTTAGCATATGCAATTATGTGGCACCATGATGTGGGTCTTGGGAAGCATGGTGCAGTGACATAGTGTAGGTGGTCAGTGCCACCTGCAGGCATCAGGAAGATTTCTGAGACTGTCTGAGACTGGATGAACAGGTATTTCTGGGTGTATAAGTGGGCAGAGGCACAACAGGAAATGGGAGCCCTTTGAGCTGTTTCATGCCTCTGCCTTTACTCACCGGGCTTTTCCTGCGTAGAATCTCCTAACCTAGCATTAAGGAAACTTCTGGCGCATAGTAGGCACCTACTGTATGTCCACTGAGGAATTTATGAATGAGTTAATGATGAGTAGTTAAAGGAAAGAAGGGGGTTGAGAAGCAGTAAATTGAAGAAAGTAGAGGCAACTGCAGACAAAGACCAGTGAATGCAGGGCATGCGAATGACTGCCTCTGATTACTGGTCCTTGGCTGACATCATAAAGGATCACAGACATCTTTCCAGTTGAGTTTAGATGGCAAAGGACTGACAGCCCCTCCAGCAGACTGCTTGACTGGTACACAAAGTGGAACCTATTTGTTGTTTGAGTTTGTAGAGTATTCTTACAAGGAACTTGACGATGAAGAGTAACATAAATAAATACCTATAAGATATTAGAGAGGAGGATATTTTCACCATAAAAAGTCTGAATGTACCTGGAGAAGGAACATGAGATAGTTAGAACATCTGTGTTTAGGGGCCGGCCCCGTGGCTTAGTGGTTAAGTGCGCGCGCTCCGCTACTGGCGGCCCGGGTTCAGATCCCGGGCGCGCACCGAAGCACTGCTTCTCCGGCCATGCTGAGGCCATGTCCCACATACAGCAACTAGAAGGATGTGCAGCTATGACATACAACTATCTACTGGGGCTTTGGGGAGAAAAAGGAGGAAGATTGGCAATAGATGTTAGCTCAGAGCCAGTCTTCCTCAGCAAAAAGAGGAGGATTAGCACAGATGTTAGCTCAGGGCTGACCTTCCTCACAAAAAAGAAAAAAAAACAACATCTGTGTTGGTTACATTTCATATGGTGACAATAATAAAAGAAACTATTTCTAGAATGCCTATAATTTTTTTCAATGTGATGTTCCTACATTTAATAAACGATTTTGGTTATCTGTGATGTTCTGGACTCTCTGAGGGTATTGTGAGGTCTATGGAATTGTGAAAGTAAAAGGCGATGGGAATGCAGAGGAAAGGATGAAAACCTTCCAAAGTGAGCATTTAAGAAAGATGTAGGGGAAGTAAAGTCGAGCTGGACTTGAATAAATGGATAATGTTGATAGATGAAGGAATTGGTATAGAAATGACATTTTAGGGAGGAAAAAGTAGCTTGAGGCAAAAAAGGCCTAGGACTAAAAATTGGGAGGAATGGGGAGAATTACAGGGAAGAGTTTAATGTGACCAGAATATGCACTATGCTAAGTGCATCCTGGGCATTAATTCACTGAATCCTCTCTTAATCACATGTGGTGTCAGTCAGTATAAGGATTGAGCAGACAGTATGTTTATATTATCATACCTGGGGGCCTTAAGGAAAATAAGTGACATTTTTAGGAAACAGAGGTTGTGAGTCACGGCTGATAACAACTCATTCATTACATCTATTTGGTCCCGGGAAAAAAGTCAGAACCACTGGCTCAGTACAGGACTGTCCTTCTACCTCTTGGCAGGAAGGGGATACAGCCACGCTTCTCAGCCTCAAAGGATTGCTATAATTAGTAGATAAAGTATATAAGCGTCTAGCACAAAGCCAGGAGCACAGTATGTACCCGGCATACAGGAATTGTGGATTGTGGGTAGTAAAGGAGTGTTTCTTAACTTGCCCGTGCATCAGGATCACCTGGAGCCTTCTTAAAACAAATTGCTGGGCCCACCTCCTAAATTTCTGATTTGGTAGGTCTGGGGAGGGCCCACGCATTGGCGTCCTCAGTGATGCTGCTGGTCCAAGAACCACTTTGCAGGGACCCCCGCACTGGGCCACACAGCCTTTCTCTGCTATGTCACTTGACACACCCACTCTGAGCCTTTACTTCCTCCTGCCAGGGGCCTCTCAGCAACTCTAGACTCAGAGAGAGGAAGTTGATAAATTCATCCAGGGAAAAGTTTTAGATAAACAATTAATTCATTACCTATTACTTAACATAAATGAGAAAAAAATCCAATAGTGGAAATTATTTCAGGCACTTGAGTTCATGAAGGGGAAAAAAGATTTAGAGGAAGGAAGGGTTTATAATGCTTTTGAAGTCATCTCTCTCCTGTTGGTGAGGTGATTTTGGAAATCTGAGAATTTCTTGGCTAATAAAATATTAGCCAATATTAGTCAATATGTCTACATAGCTAAAAGGGCACTGCCTTCACTTAGCCCATGAATACCAGAGAATTCAAGTTCGTTTTTCATCTCTTCTTCCTCCTCCCTCCCCCAATCTCCTTACCTCATTACCTAGGAGAGTGCTACCCTGGGCACTCTAGGACAGCTTTGCCTGACCCTTCTGGAATAGACAAAGCATTATTTAATGTGACAGTCAACCAAGCACTGACAAGGTAGTGCTGGCGATAGGTCAAATATATTCCTTGAACTTTGATGTTTCCTCTTGCATATCTTAACATTAAGGTTCAAGGACAGAAAAGCCTAACAAGTCTGTCACTCAATGATCCTGAGATTGCTGATTGGAAGTTTAGAAAAGAAGCTGAGCTTTTCTGGGAAACCACGAGTATTCCAGCAAAAACCACAGCATAATGAGAACTTCTGAGGGGAATTGGGAAATACCAACTATGGAAAGAAATGACGGTATGTGGGCCATACATGTAAATAATTTCCTGCCACCCACCCAACCCTTATCCCCAGTGGAAAATAAGCAAACCTGTGTGGGAGAATTTCTGCCTCCCTGTCAGCACAGATCAGGAGTCAAGTCAGTTGGGAGAGCCCCTTGGAAGCACCAGACATAGCTTGAGAACATCACTGGTTATAGAATCTGGAGTGAATGGTGCACCACCCCCTTCTGTTCAGTAGAACAACAGCAAGGGAAAGTCCACAAGGCACACATCGCTGCTTTTCTTTCTTTCTTTTTTTTTTTTTTTTTGGTGGGGAAGATTGGCCTTGAGCCAACATCTGTTGCCAATCTCCCTCTTTTTGCTTGGAGAAGATTGTCCCTGAGCTAACATCTATCCCAATCTTGCTCTATTTTATATGTGAGACGCCACCACAGTATGGCTTGGTGAGCGGTATGTGGGTCCACGCCTGGGATCCAAACCCACAAACCGCATGCTGCTGAAGTGGAGCATGCAACCTTAACCACTACAGCCACCGGGCCGGCCCCAACATCGCTGCTTTTTGACAAGAGATCTTCCACATAGACCTCATTTCCTTTGCAATCCAGTTGGCCCTCAGTGACGTGTGCTCATGAATATTTGGTAAAGGGACCCAACATTTATTGAGCACCTTCTATATACTAGACTTTGTGCTAAGTACTTTACAAATACATAGTGATATCTCATTTAATCCTCACAGCAACCCTGTGAGGAAATTTATGCCCTACATTAACAGATGAGGAAACAGAGGCTTAACCAAAGTCAAACCACCTTCTTAATATTAGTGACATACATGATGGGATTCAATCCTGGGCCTGTTTGACACAGAACAGCATCCAACCATTGCTTTCACCAAAAGACCTGCCTTTTTGTTGATTTTTAAAATTGTGCTAAAATATACGTAACATAAAATTTACCATCTTAACCATTTTTAAGTTTACAGTTCAGTAGTGTTAAGTATAATCACGTTGTTGGGCAACCAATCTCCAGAACTTTTTTATCTTACAAAACTGAAACTTTATGTCCATTGAATAAAAACTCCCATTCTCCCTCCCCACAGCCCCTGGCAACCACCATTCTACTCTATGTCTCTATGATTTCGACTACTCTAGATATCTCATATAAGTGAAACCATACAGTAATTGTCTTTTTGTGACTGGCTTGTTTCACTTAGCATAATGTCCTCAAGGTTAATCCCTGTTGTAGTATGTGTCAAGATTTCCCTCCTTTTTAAAGCTGAATAATATTCCAGTGTATGTATATACCACATTTTGTTTATCCATTTATCTATCAATGGGTTGCTTGCTTCTAGCTATTGTGAATAATGCTGCTGTGAACAGGGGTGTGCAAATGTCTCTTATAGACCTTGCTCTAAATTTTTTTGGATATATATTCAGAAGTGGACTTGCTGCCTTATATGATAATTCTATTCTTTAATTTTCTGAGGAACTGCAATACTATTTTCCATAGAGGCTGCACCATTTCGCATTCTCACCAACAGTGCACAGAGGTTTCAATTTCTCCACATCTTTGCCAACACTCATTATTTTCTGTTTTTGTGATAGTAGCCATCCTAATGGATGTGGGGTGTTATCTTATTATGGTTTTGATTTGCATTTCCCTAATGATTAGTGATGCTAAGCATCTTTTCATATGCTTGTTGTATATCTTCATTGGAGAAATGTCTATTCAAATCCATTGCCCATTTTTAAATCAAGTTATTTGTTTTTTTTTGTTTGTTTAGTTGTAGGAGTTCTTTATATATTCTGGATATTAATCCTTTATCAAATATAAGATTTGTAAATATTTTCCCTTATTCTGTAGGTTGCCTTTTCACTATATTGATTGTCTCCTTTAATGCACAAAAGTTTTTAATTTTGATATAGTTCAATTTATTAATTTTTTCTTTTATTATTTATGCTTTTGGTGTCATATCCAAGTAATCATTCTCAAATCCAATATCATGAAGCTTTTCATCTATGTTTTCTTCTAAGAGTTTTATAGTTTTAGGTCTTATATTTAGGTCTATGATCCATTTTCAGTTAGCTTTTGTATATGGTATAAGGTAAGGGTCCAACTCCATTCTTTTCCATGTGCCTATCCAGTTTTCTCAGCACCGTCTGTTGAAAAGACTGTCCCTCCCCCATTGAATGGTCTTGGAACCCTTGTAGAAAATCATTTGACCATATACACAAGGGTTTATTTCTGGGCTCCCTATTCTATTCCGTTGGTCTATGTGTCTGTCTTTATAACAGAACTACACTATTTAGATTACTGTAGATTTGTAATAAGTTTTGAAGTCAGAAAGTGTGAGACCTCCAATTTTGTTCTTCTTTGTCAAGATTGCTTTGGGTATCAAAAGACCTGTTTTGAAGAGAAAAAATAAAGAAAGAACAAGACTGTTCAAGTCCAGAAATAGAATGAAGTTCTTAAACATACAAACTGTTTGACTTGCCTAGGAACAATGAGTATAGACGCCAGAACAGTGTTCCAGTTTGAGAGGATCAGTTTTTATAAGAATTTGAAAATGTTGTCCCCTCCTTCATAAGTTAGGTCAACTAACTAGAATTGCCCTGCATTGTCCCGTCTTCTCCCTACTCTCCTAGCCACTTAGGATCCTGGCCTAGTCTCTTGGTTAGATGAGCTGCTCTAGATGGGAAATTGTGCTATTATATATTCCCAGCCTCAAAATTGGGAGTCCAAGAGCAGCAGGGCAGAGCAGATCAGTAGGAAATAGAATGAGATTTGTGGAAGCCCTGTAGAGAGTTGGGACCATTCAGAAAGGGGGTTCCCTCTCTGGATTTCAGTTTCGTGGTAGAGGGTTAGAGCCTGGCAGAACAAAAACACCAAATCCTGTATGAAATACCTCTTTCAATCCAAGGCACTATGGCTGGGTTTGTGGAGTGGATATGGAAACCTTTTTTCCTTTCTTGAATAAAAAGTACAAGCAACAAGAAATATGAGAAAAGACAATATTGTTAGCATATTGGAAGAGAGTGGCAAGAGGTCCATGGGAGCCTGGAGACCAGTCATAATGCCAGAGCCAGGGAAACATGAGCAACAAGACCAAGAATATGAGCGATGGTATAAAAGAAACCCAGGTAGTGACTGCAGAGATTTTCTCAGGGCCCTCTTGCTAACCCTAAGGATTGTCTTGAGGCCCCAACAAGCTTCCTAAGCTAGTCGGAGGTAAACAATAGGAAGCAGGGAAGAGAATCCTCTTTTCCATTGCTCTTCTTCATAACTCTCCCCACCCCCTGGAGCTCTCTCCTGTTCAAGTTTTCCCTGATCATCACCACTGTGGTCTTTCTTTCCAAGAAATCCTTGGGTTCTAAATTAACCCTCCTCATTCAAACCCCTAACTCCTCCCACCCTTAACAAACCCTAGACATGAGTGCACACACATACACAAACACACAGACACACAGACTGACAGACACACACATACACACACACACACTGAACTCTCCTCTTTTTCTGCCTTGAGCCTGGTCTCACAAGAGCCAGCTCCCGGGTCTTGGTGTCCCTCACACAGGGGATGCTGAGAGATTGGCTTTCAATGGCAAACACTTGGTAGAGAGGTGGCCACATAATGCCTTCATGATAGAACAGAGAGGGGACTTTGAATTAGAAAAGGGGTCTCTGGTGGAAAAAGAGTTATCAACAAAGAAGTTAGTGAAATGATAGAGGTAAAATAAAATAATAAAAGAAATAAAACAATAATTATTATTTACAGAGTACTTTCTATTTACCTGGATCTACTTTACCTGTGTCATATGTACTATCATGGTTAGTTTTGATAACGACACTGCTAGGTAAATGTTACTATTTTCAGTTTGCTGATGATGAAACTGAAGAGAAGAAAGATGAGGCCCCATATGCTCTCTTTTATGGAAACTATGAGGTCGGGTCTGGGAGGCAGAGATCTGGCCTCCTTTGATTAATCGGTTCTCCTTCTGTAGATAGATCTAGCTTTTGTGAAATTCAGTCTGGCTTTATAAAGCACAGTCACACAGCACGGTGTTCCTCCACTGTTGAGAGAGGTGACTCATCTCACTCCCCTTCCTGAAACTGTATTGGTCACAGAAGAGTTGGGTACATTACTAGTGAGTAAAATATGACTACTTGGTATGTTTGGAGCAGCATCGTATCCCACGTATGAATAGGCCTGTGGAGCGTACCCTAAACAGTCGGAGATGAGAAGCCTCAGTTGGGCTTTCAGCCAAGATACCATTTTTGAGAGTTAACTTCTCAGGGACTCAGTTTGCTCCCTGCAGACTGGTGGGGGTGAGGGGAGAATAAGGGAAAAGCCAGCACACAGATAGTATCCACTGGAAGTCTCGAGAGAGTCCCCCACTCAGCCCTGCAGCAACCCTCTGCTTGCACCCAGGACCAACAGAAGGGGAGAAAGGAAGGGAAGAGGGATGCTTTCCCTTCCGCCTATCCCAGCAACAGGCAGGCACCCTAGTGACCTGGGCTATATACTTCTTAAGATTTTCTCACAAGCTTTCCCTTGTCGCCAAGCTCAGGCTTTCTTGGGAGGAAAAATATAAAAAGGATAGGAAGAATCATTTGCCTCCCTTGCAGTGTGTGTATGTGTTATAATTCTTTTCCTTTCCTGTGTTCTGAGTGACCCAACAACATTCCCTCATAGCAACTGCACTTTTATATGGATTAAGAACCAAATGTTGAAAACACAGTAGAAAAAGGAATCTTATTGCAGTTTCCAATATCTGACCTGCCAAGAACCAGGAGCTTCAGGGAAGTTAAATCAATTACTTAAGAAGTTTCCATTTTTTCAAATTTTCTGAAGAAAAGTTGGAGGGAGACTCCAACCTACTTTTCCAAAAAAAAAAAAAAAAAAGTGCACACAGCAGTGAACCGATAAGTAAGACATTTCCACAGTTTATGTATTAGATGGGAGGGCCTGCCCAGAGATTTGCCGAGAACACTGAAGCTGACTCCGGAAGGCTTCCGGGGATTGCAGTCGAAATAGCTCTTTTAATTAGTGAACTTTCCCAAGTTAGTTAAGAAATTTGCACTGTTCTTCTGTCATTAAACTCAATTTTTGGAACCCAGCACTTTGAAGCAAAAAACGTCTAAGGACATGGATTCTACTGTCTTCTTTCTGGAATCTTATTGAAAAATGTGTATTATATCTTTTTTTTTTTTGTGAGGAGATCAGCCCTGTGCTAACATCCGCCAATCTTCCTCTTATTTTGCTGAGGAAGACGGCCCTGGGCTAACATCTGTGCCCATCTTCCTCCACTTTATATGGGACGCTGCCACAGCATGGCTTGCCAAGCAGAGCGTCGGTGCGCGCCCGGGATCCGAACCAGCGAACCCCGGGCCGCCGCAGCGGAGCGCGCGCACTTAACCACTTGCCCCACCGGGCCGGCCCCATCATTTTTAAAAAAGCTTCATTCAGGGCCGGCCCCATGGCTTACTGGTTAGGTGTGCGCGCTCCGCTGCTGGCGGCCCGGGCTGGGATCCTGGGTGCGCACCGACACACCGCTTCTCTGGCCGTGCTGAGGCCGCATCCCACATACAGCGAATAGAAGGATGTGCAGCTATGACATACAACTATCTACTGGGGCTTTGGGGGAAAAAAATAAATAAATAAAATTATAAAAAAGCTTCATTCAACTTAGTGCAATTTACCTAATGCTTATTGAATGTCTGGTATGAGAATTTAGAGATTCAGTATGAACTCAGGAGCTCACATGCAGAGGGAAAGATAGCATGCAAACAGAGACCTATGGAAGTATATAATCCATGCTTCAAGGAAGGCAGTGTCTGTGGGGGAAAAATGATTCTGCTTCAGAGGATCAGGACAAACTAAAGACGAATGATAAACATAAATGCCCTTGGTTGGCAAGGTGAAGAGGCAATCCAGAGCAAAGGGGCTTCCTTTGGCTCCAGATTTTACATACTTTATTTTATTTCATTCACACACATACAGGTGGGGTTCAGGTCTTACAGAATTAGTCTTTCTATTTTACTATTTTACAAGTGAGGAAACTGAGGAGAAAAACGAAGTTACTTATCCAAGGTTACAAAACAGTAAACCGTGGTTTGGTTAGGCATCTAACTAACAAAGTCTGTGAGTTAGACTCAAGGCAGGCTCTGAAGCAGACGGTCTTTGGTCAGGGATGAAGTTGAGTTCTGCTCTTAATATGTCAAGCTTGAGGTACATGTAGAAGTAGAATAGCTAGAAATAAGGGTCTGGGACTAGAAGAGAGTTTGGAGAGAGATTTGGGAGCGTGGGCAGATTGGTGTCAGTTGAGGTATGTGTGAGAGAGATGAGATTGTCCTGGGCAGATGTTTGGTGAGAAAAGCAGCTGTAGATAGAATCCTGGAGTAATGGCAAGAGTCGGAAGATGGACAGAGGAAATAGGGAGAGTGCCTGAAACAATAAAAAGAGAAGTAAAACCATGGAAACCACGAGAGAGGAGAGCTTTAAGGAATGAACCAGGGTCCTTAAATGCCATAAATGCTGCCAAGAGCTTGCACAGGATGAGGACAACCATTCAATCTGGCAATTATAGGGTTGTTGGAGACTTTAGAGACAGGACTTTTAATCTAATACTGAGGTAAGAAGACAGATGAGAACTTGGCAAGGAGGATAGTGGGGGTAAGAAAGCAAAAACTGTCAGGAAAGCTGACTATGAAAGCTCAGAGTTAAGCCTTGAGCGTCTAAGGGTCAAAGTAAGGATTGTTTTGCTTTATTTGTTGGTCCATTTCAGGATAGAGAATTTTTAAGAAAGTTTGCATGCAGAAGGCAGGATGTCAGTGAAGAAGAAAAGGTTCTGGAATAAAGTGGAGGCACAAGCTTTAAGAGGAACAGAACCCCAAATGTATGTAGTAGAAGAATGTATGCAGGAATGGTATAGAAGTCAGCCTTGGAGAGATAAGAGATGATACAGACAAATTTGAAAGGCACTCAGGAGACCAGGAACAACTCTATCTGTTGTCCTCCATTTTCCCTACGACACCAGTGTTGGGAGTCTGTGTTGAGAGCAAAGTGCCTTATAGGGCAAGTGAGATGTGGAGCTACTGAGAAAAATAGGAAACTAGCAGAAAGGTATTTGCAGGATTGAAGAAATGTGGTGGGAGGCCATCAGAGGCAGGTATGATCATAGGAAAAATAATATCTAGTGGCATGATATCCATGAAGGAGACAACAAAACACCAATGTAGAGAAGAGGATAGAGATTACTGTGCAGGTCAATATGTGATGTTCCAACTGAAAACACTGAATAATTAGGCACACATTACATTATGCCCAATATGCTCTGTGGATGAAGACAAGAATGTGCATGCTAGGGGCCAGCCCGGGGGTGGCGTAGTAGTTAAGTTCGTGTGCTCTGCTTTGGCGGCCCGGGCTTTGTGGGTTTGGATCCCGGGTGCGGACCTACACTGCTCATCAAGCCATGCTGTGGTAGTGTCCCACATAGAAACTAGAGGAAGATTGGCACAGATGTTAGCTCAGGGCCAATCTTCCTCACCAAAAAAAAAAAAAAAACAAGCATGTGCATGCTAAGAAAAAAAAATTAAATGGATAATTTTTTTCAAGCACTTTCTGTGTGACCAGTACTATGCTAATAGTTTTGAATATATGGGCTTTAAAATTTTTCCCAATATGTATTGTTGTTATCTTCAGTTTACAAATAAGGAAACTGAGGGTTAGTTAAGCAACTTGCCTAAAGTCACCAAACTAGTTTGTTTCAGAACCAGATTTTGAACCGAGGTCTGTCTGTCTTGTAATAGCACACTCTTAAATATTGTGTTTTCTTGACATAGAAAACTTTCTAACGTAAATTGTCACAAAAAAGTTTTATATATACAAAAGTTTTCTAAAGAGTGTCCTTAATTTGATTACTCTCCTGAAGAGGTGGACATATGAGCTGTTCATCACTTGTTCATTCATTCACACACTCATTAATCCATTCAGTCATTCCACAGACATTTTCTTTTGAGCATCTATAATGAGCCCAGCACCAAACAAGTCAGCAAGGATCCAAGTGTGAAGGAGACCTGATTCCTCCCTGAAGGAGCTTTCAGCCTCAGAGGAAACAGGCACTCAAACAAAGACGTTCACTTATCGGTTGAAGGTGGTGTGGGATAAGATAGTATAGGCACCCAGGGCACCAAGGGTGAGGGTTTGCTCTTTCAGAATGTCAGAAAAGATTCAGAGAGGAAGTGTCCAGATCTAGGAGGTGGGTGACTAGAAGGTGAGTCAGTGTTAGGTGGGCTTCCAGTGGGGCTGGGGCTGGGAGCATGGGAGGCAGGGGCAGACCTGTGAGGTGAGGCTCAAGGCTGTGAACAGCATAGTATGTGGAACCACAAAGAAGTCCAGGTAGCCAGAGTGAGTCCCCGAATATCAAGAAGTTGCCTTCTTCCTGATTTTTTGATATACCAGCATGCCACCTGGATAATCATTTGAGTAATATATTTGTTTAAATCAACTATTTAAAAATAATCTAGCTTCACATTTTAAAATCCACAAAATTGCTGTTTTGATCAGTAGTTATTTATTTTTTCTAAGACATTAAAATAAAAAATATTCATCTGTATATCCTATAAATTACCTGGCATCTGCATAACTAAGTGTGAACACCCTAGGCCAAAGCATAGAGGTGAGAGTCTAGATTGCTGAGTCTTAAACTTTCCAGGCTCAGAGACCACTTTGAGAGTATAGTGGAAACAGTGGATCCTCTCTAGGTACTCATGTGTGCACAAGCACACATACATGTGGTATTTTTGCATGTTATTTCAGAATAGAAGGACCTAGAGTTTCTGGATGAGAGGTCAAGTTACCTGCTGTAGGAGTAGGCAGGTTGCATTGTGGAGTGGTCCTATTAAAGCATAACAGAGCAAATGTGAACCCACCTGCTATTCATCTTATTTGGATCCCAGGAGGTCATCTGGTTGCATTAAATAGCCAGACAAATAATTTCAGGAACCTTGACATCCTAGCAATAGGAAGATGGCAGCCATAAGAGGTCCAGGTGAAATGCAAATCAGCCTTGGCCTGTGTTGATTGGGTACTTCAGCCCTCTACTGGCTGAAGGAATAGATTGAGTTAGCCCAGCAGGCAGCTAGTCCTAAAAAAGAAAGCCACTGAGGTGCAGAGACAGAGTCAGTGCCTCCAGTGCACAAGTACCTGCTTCACAGCCTGTCAGCTAGCCTGTGGGGCAGGGAGGTCGGCGTCTAGCTGGCCCGTGCTGGGAGGGCTTGGAGGGATCAGCCGGAGCCACCAACCAGGAGCAGAGCCATGCAATTCAAAGTCTCAGCTCCATTGCTGAGGTTGGGGCCTCATTAAGTGATGCCCCCCATCACCCCTAGAGAGAGAGCCAGACAACAAGTGATGTTTGTCTTTCGTTGGCAGAACAACTCCACTCAGAGGCCACTCCGCCTTGCTCAAAAGGCCAGAAGAAGGGCAGACGGAAGGAAGAAAGGAAAAAAAGAAGCAAAGAAGGATGGATGGACATGCAGAAGAATGTGGCTGCTGCTTTAAATGTACCAGTGTTAAGCTCCAAACACAGTAGCCAAGAGCTCATGTTAAATGGTGAGTAAATGAAAAGGTCAGCGTGTCTAGGGACCCAATTACCCTCAGCCTGGTGCACAGGAAGGCCCAATTAATCCTCATTAGCTCGGCTTCGGTGGGGCTATATGCGAGCGGCTCTGGCCCCTCCAGCTCCAGCCCGGGTTGTGTTCCTGGTTCCAAACACCCCATTGTGAACCTTGTTTTCTCAAGTCTCAGACTCAGCTTTAAACGCTTGCTGGTTTGACCCAAGAAAAAAGAGACTGTGGCCCAGAGGTAATGAACTGTTCTTTCTAAATGTCTTATTTTTCTCTAAAATGAGAATTCTCTTGACCACACAGATATTACGTGAATCAAGACATGCCACACCCCATCTCCCTTGCACATACTTATAAACACACTCCTCTGAATTCAAATGATCTGATTCTGAGTAAGAAGTTGGACCATGTCAACATAGCCTAATTTAAATGCTTTAAACATAATGAGTAGTATAATTAAATTGCTTATGCCTCTTGTGTTCTATGGGTTTAACAACCTGTTATAATAAGTATGCAATCATTAAGCTAAGCAAACAATTTGATGCTAACATCCTGTCACTGTAAGGTACAAGGACAGCATTGACAGGTCCAAATGTCTGTGGAGACAGAAACTTTGTCTTTTGACAATCTCATTCTTCTATTTTAGTATCATTTCCCCTCCCTCATGTCAATTTTCTTTTCTTCTATCCTATATACCCCTGGACCAGATTCCAATGTCCTCTTCCTCAAAACCTTGCTCTCAGATGGGAACCAGCTCATTCATACAAGGCCACCTCAGGCCCATTATACTTCAGTATTTCTTCGAGTTTGATCCAGCGACCACCTGCAGCTGAAACACGTGGGTTCTTGTTAACAATTCAAATTCCTGGGCTCCACCAACTGAATCATAATTTCTAGGAGTGGGAAATCGAAATAAGCATATTAAATAAGTTTCACAGGTAATTCCTATGCATACACACACTAAAAAAACACTAAGGTAAAATATTTGGCCTCCCAGGGCTGTAACAGAAGTTCGTAAACCATAAAGCCTTAGAGATTCCAGAACAACACTCTAAGAGTTGGTCTCAGCTGGGAGATGTATAAACACGTTTGGATATAGAGTTCCTGCTGTATGTGAGCTTCTCAGATCCAGTTATTGATGGCTACCTCCACAACAGGCTAACAGAGAAGTGGAGAAGTTGAAATGGCCATACCTCATCATTACAAAGGCCAAAAAAGAACTAGTGTGGTAAGAGAGTAGAAAGTGGAAAGGAAATTGGAAAGGAAGATGAGATAGGAAGAATGAGGGGGAAAAAAATGTTTGTACTTGTTGATCTAATTTACTGTAACTTCTGAACATGTTGTATTATTCAGATGTCCCCACAGTGGCAAGACTAATGGTGCCTGAGCCATACAAAGTTTGAGTGTTGAGTGACCAAATGTTTGGGCCCTGCTAGTTTCTTTTGCCCCATACACATTAGGCCATACAAAATAGGAGGTCAGAGCCAGCCCTTGATGGCCTAGTGGTTAAAGTTCAGTACGCTCCTCTTCAGTGGCCCAGGTTCAGTTCCTGGGTGCAGAATCACACCACTTGTCTGTCAGTAGCCATGCTGTGGTGGTGGCTTACACAGAAGAACTAGAAGGACTTACAACTGGAATATACAACTATGTACTGGGGCTTTGGGGAGGAAGGAAGGGGGAAAAAAAGAGGAAGATTGGCAACAGATGGTATCTTAGGGTGACTCTTTCCCAGCAAAAAAAAAAAAAACAAACCAAAATAGGAGCTCATATGCAGGGTCTCCTCCCCTCAACTCCCTACTCAAATTTACTCATTTCAGGAACCTAGACAAAGCCGTGTGTCATTTAGAAATTGGATTCCTCATGGAACACAAATCAGTCTATTGTGGCTTAACCTGGTTATTTTCCTCATTCACTGATACAGCTGAAGGTAGGCACCACCAAATTTTTAAAGTCCAAAGCTCTATTTGTCTTTCTGATCTGCCTTCCTTAGAATGTAAGGATAAGCCTCATCCTTATGGTCGTGTACCCTCACCTTTCCTCTGCATTCCAGGCAAAAAGAGGAAAAGGGAAGCAACAAGGAGGAAAGGTGCCACTTCTATCAGGAAAATCAAAGTTTCCCCAAATTCCCGGAAATCTGCTTCTCACTGGTGAGAACTGTCTGACGTGGCTACCACCAATTGCAAGGGAGCATGATAAATGTAGCTTTTATTTTTAAAATCTGGAACATTGTCTCCTTGAACAAAAGGAGAAGAGTAAGGAAGAAGAGACACCTGGATACTGGGTGGGTAACCAGCATTGTGTGCCCCAGGCCTAGAGATGTGCCCTTGGCTTATCTGGGGAAGATGATTCTTTTGTTGTGTGTATTTGCTTGTCCTTACAGTGGTGGTGTGAGTAGCAGTTATACTAACTGCTCTTCACATAGTCCCCCCGCTTTTAACATGTGATTCAAGCTTCTTGAGTCTAATTGCAGATCCATTCATTCATTCATTCATTTGTTGAGACCCTATGTGGTGTCAGGCACAAGGCCCCACCCTATGGGCATGATGGAGTGAAGCCAACTTCTGCTCTCATGGAGCTGGCATTCCAGTAGAGGGAGGGAGACACGTGTACAGGTAAGTACAATACAGAGAGAGGAGTATCATGATAAGGAAAGTAAATGATGCAATGGGGGCACACAATATGGTGGGGCATCCAACCCATTGTGGGGTTACGAAGGCTTCTCAGAGAGTAGTAAAAAATGAGAGTAATGGAGATGAATGGGTGGGCTATTCTAGGAGAAATGCCAGCATTCCTGGGGGAAGAATATTGGCCTTCTGAAAACTTTTAAAATTCAGAATGTCTGAAATATAGACTGAAATAAGGAAAAGCAATTGGGGGATAGGTAGGCAATGGTTAGATCATCATGACCTTGTTGGGACAGCACAGGGAGCCAGTGAAGGGCTTGAAGCAGAAGTCACAGAGGGTCACAGAAGATCACCTTGTAATCTCTCTCAATTCTGGGAGCCTGTCTCAAAAGGACTGTTTTTACCACCTTTTATCAATCAGTTCACATAACTCCATTCTGAATGGTTTTCCTCTTATTTGGTTAAGCAACAGGGTGGAGAACAGATGATTTTATTTTTCAGTATCCTGTGGTGGGTACTGTGTAGACACAGCTTCCAAAATTTATGAATCAGAGAGACAAGACCATACTGCTAGTGTGCTCACTGACCTGTGACATCTAAAGCCATGTCACTGAGCCATCAAGATTTGGCATAAACTGTTAGCATAGAACCTACTGCATGATCTGTGATGCACTAATAAATCCTCAACTTTGAGTGAGCACTTCAGCACTTCCTCACTGCTGTCCTCCATTTCCCTGCACTGGCCACCCTTGGGCCCCTCCCACAACTCAGTAAGCAACTGTCTACTTCCAGCCAATGAAGATTCACCCTGGAATTAACCAAGTTTCTCTTTTCATCTTAAGTGCAGATCCCAAACAGAGATGTCAGCATACATTCAGGATTTATAATGTGTGATCGATCAACGACAGAAATCAGGGTGATATTGAAAATCATCAAATACTGAATTAAAATGTGTGAAAATTCAAGCAGAAGATCATCTGGAAATCTACTTTTCTGAAATTTTTAGCAGGAAACGATGAAGGGAGAGATGAGAGAAAAGAATAAAGAGTGCAAGGAAATAAAGATATTTATTGGCCATTTCTTACTAGGTGACCATCATCTTCACACGTATTTTCCAGCCTTTATATTACCACTCCTCCAGTGGATGAGTAAACCAAAGTTCAGAAAGGTTAAATGAACTCCTAAAGGATGAAAGCCCGTGTTTCCCACTTCACCACTCCACCTGATAAGAAAGGCTTTAAAATGAAAATGCCATTTTGTGTACTAAGTAAAACCAAGTGAAGCAGAAGACCTAGAATCAATCTAAAGATCTTAATAATAATGAAAAAATAGTCCACATAAAACTTACATCCACACGGAAACCTCCATTTGAATGTTTATAGCAGCTTTATTCATAATAGGCAAAAATTGGTAGCAACCAAGGTGTCCTTTTAATAGGTGAGTGGCTAAACTGTGGTACATCCATACAGTGGAGCATTATTCAGCAATGAAAAGAAATGAGCTATTAAGCCACGAAAAGACATGGAACAATGTTAAATGCATATTACTAAGTGAAAGAAGCCAATCTGAAAAGGCTACATTCTATATGATTCTAACATATATGACATTCTGGAAAAGGCAAAACTATAGAGATAGTAAGAATATCAGTTAGTTGTTAGGGGTTAGGGAGAGGGATGATGGGCAGAGAACAGAGGATTTTTAGGGCAATGAAACTATTCTGTATGATACTGTAATGGTGGATATGTGACCTTATGCACTTGTCAAGACCCGTAGACGCACAACACCAAGAGTGAACCCTAACGTTATCTATGGACTTTAGTTATTAATAGTGTATCAGTATTGTTCATCAGTTATAACAAATGTACCACACTAATGCAACATGTTAATATTAGGAGAAACGGAGTGGAGAGAGAGAGTATACAGGAACTCTCTGTACTTTTGGTGCAATTTTTCTGAAAACATACAACTGTTCTGAAAAATAAAGTCTATTTTAAAAAAGTCTCTGGCATAAATTTTCCCTGGAAGGAAGACATGAGAGTTTCACATGCTCGTGGTGGACCTGGCAGAAGCAGGGCCTTCCCAGGGCAGAGGGGACTGTTTCATGGAGATCCATCCATTCAGTCATGCACCTGGCCCCAGCCACACAGATGGAGGGATATGGCCTAACACTACTTATCCGGAGGTTCTGTAAGTTTCATGCAAAATCTAGAGGTAAGCTCTCCAGTCTGATTTGGAGGTGGTCTGACTAATATATGACTAGGAATTTTCAAGGAGACATAATCCTGTATAGCCAAGGCCCCACTGCTGTGCAAACAAGTAGCACTGTCTTTGTAAAGTGTAACATTTAGAGTGAGGTGACTCATGCCCACGTCAGAGAGTCTTCAGATGACTGAATTTTCAGGTCATCACACCGCATGTAGGCTGGCTGGCTGAGAAGTCCTCACAAGGGCTTCCACCATACTGGGGATGCCAAGGGAGGAGAGCAAGACAAGGACTGTCTAAGCTGGGCTGCAAACATTCAGAAATGCTACACCTTTGATCCGTTGTCTGAAAGACATGCCAAAAATACTATTTGTGGTGCCACTTTGTCCTCTAAACATAGCTCTTCTCTGGGGACATATTAAATAGAATACTAGCTAACACTACTGAGGGCTGAACATTCAACACTTCAACAAGCCCACAAAGGAGGCAAGACTGATATCCCAATTTTACAGGTCAGGAGACCTGGGCTTACAGAGGTAAAGGGATGTGCCAAAGTACCCAACCAGAGTACATGCGGTTGCCTGTCTCCACAGCTGGAAAGCTGAATCTTAGGTATATTGCTTTCCACGTTAGTAACTCAGAATGATGCCTTTAGTCCTCAGGATTATTTAGTGTTCAACAGAAACATAAAATCCTAATGCTTTTATTTCTTGAGGCCTTTCTTAGACCTACTCTGACCCTTTTTTTCCATTCTAGTTTTCCCCATGTATCCAGGGTCTCAGCCTCAGAAGAACTAAAGGATATCTCCTTTCTCTTGGCTTCTAGGTCTATTGCTGTAACACAGGTACCCTCTGCACTGAATTTAGGGACAGGAGATAGGGTCCAGACACCAGAAGCCCTGCCTGAACACCTGCAACTGGTGTTAATAATCCTTATCATCCACCAAGGGCTTCCCGAGAGCTGGATACTGCGCTAAGCATTTTTCATGCATCATCTCACCCAATCCCCAAAACCTTAAAAAGAAGATCCCAGTCTCCCCCCCATTTTACAGATGAGGAAAGTGAGACTTAGAGAGGTTAAGTGACTTGCACAGAGGCAGAAGCCATGGCAGCTCAAGATGACAGCTGCAGTGTTTTGGATTCTTCAAGCCCCAGCATGTTGTGATAATGTGGTGACCACTCAGCTTAAGTAGACCAAAGAGGAATTTGAGTCTTTTATATCACAGACTCTTTGTGGTCTTTAAATGACATTAAAAGATCAAATATGTCCCTGTTATGTCTATTTTCTCCTAATGTTTTCCCAGTGGGAGCTTGAGACTTTTCCACTGGAGACAATGGTTTATATTCCTCAGGAGCCAAGTGGAATGCCATGAATGAGAATGTCATTGCCCTGAATACCTTTGATTCTCTCATAACCACAGATTGTAGTATGTGTAAAATGGATGTACAAACTTCCTGCATATCTGTCTCTTCCATTCCAAGCATGCTTCTCACACCACAGAATGTTATGTATATCCAGGAATTAATGAGTCTTTTAAAAGAGGATTTCCTCCCTTACCCTAATATAATATAAGCTTCAAACCTAGTCAGCGACATGGTAGGATTTCCATTTCTCTGGTCATAGACACCACAGAGCCACCGGGGACAGGAGTAGCCAAAGCCCTTGGCCTATCCCCAGCCCTATCCTGGACAACATCTTCTGTCCAGGGTTGGTGCCTCTACTCACGGTGCCCAAAGCAATTCTTTCCTTTGGACTCTTGCCTTGAAATTTCCCAAGAAGTTTGTGGAAGGCAGTGACACAGGATGAGGCCTGGAGATTTTAGAGGACCAGCCCTTAAAGTCCTAGGTGGAAGACCTGAATTTCATTTTCCAGAATTGCTTCAGCTTCCAAAAGTGAATGCATGAATTAACCATCTCTGACTGGGTTCTAGAAATAATATTGATTTTTTTTAACATTTTTTTAAGTGTAAAAACTGAGAATCAGATAACCAGCATCTATGAAAGCCTACATTAGGTAGGTGCCTTTGATATGGATAAAGACCGTACAAGACTTTCTGCCTAGGTGTATATGTTAATACAGTGTAAATACACTTAGATTGCGTTTACCTGAATACAACCTAAATAATCATTTCTGAGATACCTTAACTGCATTTCTCATTGCACTTTTACTTTAAGTTATTGCTGTTGGTTTCATTGAATATTAGTAGAATTAGTACCAAGATGTCAATATCAAGATGAATGAGGCTTTCTGCCCTGGACACCTAAAGTTTCCCAGAGCTCCATGGCCGGAGGGTACCTTTTCTCCAGGAACTCTTGAGTGCCACGTAGGTGGATCTGAGAGATCACAGCTGTAAAATAGAGGCAGCCAATGTAGATGCCTGCAGGGTGCTGGAAAGTAATGTAAATAGGATATTCTATTTAAGTGTTGGGCCCAGTGGTGACCAGGTGAGGACAGAGGAATATACCCTTTTTAACAGGGGGCCACTGCTACTCTGTTGTTGCTGTGAGCGGGACTGGCTGCATGATATGATGGATCTAGGGCAAAAGGAAAATGAAGGGTTTCTTGTCAAGACAGCAACAGCAGAGCATCAAACCAAGCACAGGGCACTTCTGAGTGCCAGGCCATGTGTGACTGTGCAGGTTGTGGGCCGGTGATGCCAGCCCTGGCCAGGAGGGAATGTCTGACCAAGTTGACAGCAGCAGCACACAGACACTGGAGCTTACTCGCTTCTTGAGGCCTTTAAACCGAAAGCAAGAGCATCCCTGTATGGATATTATAAGAGGGAGCCTGGCCTGCTTGGAGGTCAGCCCTCCTGGAGTCTACCCCTCCACCACTTCCACCTGCTCCCAAACTTACAAGTGCAAACCTGTTCAGAGCCCCTGAGCTCAGCTGCACCTGAGTCTTTGATAACTCGGCAAAGAGATTTTCGAAAGCTGTGGGCACACAGCTCAAGGGACTTAGGGCAGAGACCTAATACATCTTCCTTTTTCTTCTTTCCATTCTGAAACAGAATGGATGTCTTCCTTCTAACCATGATATTTAAAATTTTTTCACCTTTATTCATAACTCATTTTATTTAACTTTGTTTTATAACTTATTATTCATGTTTTAGTTAAAAATATTTATACATTAATTATATTTCAAACATGCAAAATAATTACATTTTACACATAACATACAGATATCCAAGTATATCTAAACAGATTTAATAAATGTTGGCATTTTGCCACATTTCTTTCAGATCCGTCTCTTTGTTTTAAGAAAGAAACACTACAGATATATTTGAAATGCTCTATATATACTCCTTTTGCTTTTACCCTAGGATTAACCACAATCTTGAAGTTTTTATAACTCCCATCAATGGTTTTATGTTTTGACACTTAAGTAAATGTATGGTATTATTTTATTTTTCTTTTTAATTTATCAGAATTATGTAGTACGTTCACAACTTGTTTTTTTTACCCTCAACACTTTCAGAATATATCCATTTGATACATGTAGATGTAGGATATTTATTTTAACTGCTGTTTAGTAAGCCCCTATAGGCATATAGGATAATTTATTCATGCCTCATGCATGAGTCTTTCTATTTCTCTCTGATTTTGTTTTGTTATTGTAGACAGTGTGCAGTGAAGATCCTGGTGTTTGGGTCCTTGTGCATGTGGGTACATTTGTCAAGGATATGTACCTGGGTTATAGAGTCTGCACATCTGCAAGTTGGGAGCAGCTTGGCAATATCCTTTCAGGGGCCATACTTATTTATACCCCACATCAGTCTCTGCGAGTCCCCAAATCCCACTCCTTTCCCACACTTACGATGATGAGACATAACTGAGGGGTGTGAAGAGACATTTCTTTGCTGATCTAACTTCGTTTCCCTGTCACTGACGAGATCAAGGGTCTTTCCATATATTTATTGGCCATTAGGGTTTTTTCTTCTGCTAAGCACTTATTTAATACCCTTTGCCATTTTTTAAAGAAATTAGATTGTTTTTCTTTTATTTCTATGAGAGAGTTCTTTATACATACTGGATATGGATTCTTTGTTGGTTATAAGTATAGCAAATATCTTCTCCTGGTCTGTGGTTTGCTTTTTCACTTTGTATTGCCTTTTGTATATACAGAAGAATTTAATTTTAATGTACTTAAATTTATCATTCTTTTGTTTTTAGTGTTTGTGGTTTGTGTGTCTTGTTTAGGGAATCCTTCTCTAATCCAAGTTTATAAAGATACTCTCTAATATATTCTTTTTCTAAACTTAACTTCATAATTTTGTATTGATTATTGTCTTTGTCCATAAGCATATGTAATTTTTTTTAAATTGTGGTAAGATACACATAACATAAAATTTAACACATAACATAAAATTTAACATATTCCAGTATATTCTTCTAAATATTTTTAATTTTTGCTCTCCATATTTATTGTCTTTAATCCTCCTTGAATGTCATTTTCTATATAGCATGAGGTAAGATGCTAACTTTATATTTTTCCAAATGGAGTTTTCTCAGAATCATTTCTTTAACAGTACATTCTGTCTCCACTTACGTGTATACCACTTCTGTCATACATCCAGTTCACATATCCGTATGTTGTCTTCCATTGGTCAGTTTGTCTGTTCCTTCACTAATACCATGCTGTTTTAATTGCCATAGCTTGATCATGATTATTGATACCTAAAAAGGCAAGTTCACCTTTGTATTGTTCAGATGCTTTGGGCTGCAATTAACACTGGCACAAAAAGTGGGGTTTTATAAAATATCATATAATAAGAAATCTGAAGGAAAATGGCTGCTGTTACTTCAACCATCACTTTTTCAGAAAATCTCATTCAAAGACAGAAAGAGGACTGGTGGCTTGAAAGGCATTCCCTGCTTTTTATTAGGGAAGAAAATCCTTTCCCAGAAGCCCTGCTAGGGATTGTTCTCTACATGCCATTACCCAGTCACAGCCATCCACCATCGCCTGGCAAAGGGAAATGGATTGCAGCAGTTGGCTTACTATTGTGCATTTGTCCATCTCTTCTTGTAATTCTGTCCATTTTGACTTCATATATTTTGGGGCTGTGATGTTAGATGGATAAAGATTCATACTGTTGCTTTTATTCTTATATAAAAATATGTTTTTTATTTATTTACCCTTAATAATTCTTTGTTGTCTTAAAGATTATTTTGCCTAATATTAATATTAATATGCTGGTTTTCTTTCGATTAGTACTTTCCTGTATCTCTTTTCTCATCTCTTTACTTTCAAAGTATTTTTCTTTATGTTTTACACATATCTCTTGTATATATCAGTGAGAATGGTCTATGTTATGCTGTTGTAATAAATAGCGCTAACATTTCAGCAGCTTAAAACAACAAGGGTTTATTTCTCTGTTGAGCCGCATGTCTGTCAAGGCTCCATGGGGAGCTCTGCCCTACTTTATTCTTACCCTGGGGTTCAGAGCAGCTACTCTCTGCAGCATTGCTAATGGTTGTAGCAGAAAAAAGGGAAAACTTGATATATCACACACTAGATGTTAACATTTCCACCCCAATGTGGCACACATCACTTCAGCTTATGCAAAATTGGTCAAAAGTTGGTCATCACCTCACTCCTAGGGGGCAGGCAAGTGAAATCCAAACCGTGAGTCCAGAATGAGAATAAGAACCATTTTTGTTGTTAGTGCTGTTGAGTGGATTCTGACTCCTGGTGATCCTGTGTACAGCAGAGCTGAACCCTACCTGGTCATTTTGCGCCATCCTCTCACCTTCTGGCACTAGATCAGACAATGCTCCACTGCTATTCTTGGAATTTTCATGGCCATATTTTTGGAAGTGGGTGGCCAGGTCCTTCTTCCTAGTCTGTGTTAGTCTGGAAGCTCTGCTGAAACCTGTCCGCCATGGGTGACCCTGTTAGAATTTGAAATACCAGTGACATAGCTTTCAGCATCACAGCAACATGCAGCTGTCACAGGATGACAACTGACAGATGGGTGGTGTGGTTCGCTGACTGAAGAATGAACCTGGGCTGCAGCAGTGAGAGTGCCGAATCTTAACCATTAGACCACCAACCATTTAGTAAAGAGCGTTAATAACTGCTATGACAAGATATTTGAATTGTTAAAGTTAAATTCAAGAGACTGTATTAATTGATGTTTACTTATATTTACTATGAATACTGATATTTGGAGTAATTTGTGTTTTCTATTTACTTTACCTTTTTTTTTTTTTTTTTTTTTTTTTTTTATCTTTTTGTGAGGAAGATCAGCCCTGAGCTAACATCCGTGCCAATCCTCCTCTTTTTGCTCAGGAAGACTTGGCCCTGAACTAACATCTGTGCCCATCTTCCTCCACTTTATGTGGGGTGCCGCCACAGCATGGCCTGACGAGTGGTGCATCGGTGTGCGCCTGGGATCCAAACCCGGGCCACCAGCAGTGGAGCGCTCGCACTTAACCGCTATGCCATGGGGCCGGCCCTACTTGGCTTTTATTTTATTAGTTTTTAAAAATATTTTTAATAGCCGATGCTCTTTAGACTTATCCCCCATTTTAACAATCATTTGCTCACCACTACTTTTTGCATCCTACTCCTCATTCCAGGGTTAATTTTCTTCTCATTTGATTACACTTTTAAGTAGTTCTTTCATCAAGCATCTTTAAGAAATATCTACCACTCATTGTCTGAAACTGTCTTTATTTTGCCCTCTCTCTTAAATAGAAGTCTAACTACATATAGAATCCTACACTGACAATTGTTTTCAATATAAGTTGTTTAGCACTTTGAAGATATTATTCCATTGTCTTCAGATTTCTATTTTTAGTACTAAGTTCATTATCAGTCTAATTATCATTCTTTTATTTAAAATACCTTTTTTTAGCTGTTCTTAGGACCTTCTTCTTGTCTTTGGTGTTCCATAGTTCCACTGCACTGTGTCTAGGTGAGGATTTTGTTTTAATCTATCCTGCTTAGGATTTCTTGGGCTTCCTACATCTGAGAATTGATGTCTCTAACCAATTCTGGAAAATTCTCTGCCCAGTATCTTTTTGAATGTTGCCTCTCTCTTTTCACTCTATTTTTTTCTTCCTGAAAATTTAATTTGATGTATTTTAGACTGCCTAAATCTATCCTGCATATTGCTTAACTTCTCTTTCACATTTCAGGTAATTCCCGGTGCTACATTCCAGGTAATTTTGAGATTTTATATTTTTGTTTGTTGATTCTCTCTTCTATTATGTTTAACGTGGCATTTAGTCTATCCTTTGAATTTTTAGTTATAATTTTTTTCTTTGTAGAAATGAAGCTCAATTTAGTTCTTTTGTTTAATTAGATTGTTCTTTTACACAGTGTCTTGCTTTTCATCATTTTCTATTCCTTTTAAATAAAATATCTAATAATTTTAGATAATCTTGTTTTCTGGTTTCTTTTAGATTGTTTTATTACTTCTGGTTCTTTCAGGGGGAGGCATTAATTCTCCTATTGACAGTATCTGTTGACTTTCCCTTGTGGCAGATAATTACATTATTTGCAATGTTGTTCTTGCAACCTTTCCTTGACATTTTTCAGATTGGCATTTTATTTCCTGAATGGAAATTTCTTACATAGAAAGTAACTCATTTTCTGATTCTAGAAACATGTAGAACTGAACTATTGGATACTCACCTCCAGCGACAAACATGCAAAAAGTTGGATAAACTATAACAACAGGACAGTTTTTAAAACATATCTGAGGGAAAAATAAATAAATAAAGGGAATCTCTTTTTTCTCTGTAAGTCCCTTTTGCTCTGAATCCCTAGTGGTTTTGTTTTTTCAAGGTACCCAAGGATTTCACTGTCTGAAACCAGATTTCCTGCTAGTTTTTGAGTTAAGATTCTTCACTAGCTGGTAGTGTAAATTTGATTGTCACCCTGTGTGTGTGGCAGGCTAGAGACTTGTTTGTTTCTTTTTCTACTCTTCCTCAAGCCCTGGGCAGAGAGAGCTTCTTGTGGCTTGCCAAGTTGGTCATAGTGGTTTTTCTATGAGGGTCTTTTCATAGAGAGGGTAGCCTGTCTAGTGTTCACTGCCAATCTCAGTTCAAGCACCATGCCTCATGGGGCCAAAGTCCACATTTCCTGTCAATATGTGAGCGTTAGTACTTTAGCCCATAAATTGTAGGACACCTATCTAAATCTGAATTACTCCACCACCATGTCAGGCTGCTGCTAAGTTAGCTCTGTGCTGGCCAGGAGTTCACTCTTCATTTCTGGCAACTGGGGATTACCTTTATTTATTTTCCCCCTCAGATATATTTTATAAACTGCAGTGTTATTATAACTTATCCGGAATTTTTATGTTGTGGCAAGAGGTGTAATAGTTCAGTGTTCCACATTGCTAGAACCATTCAGTGCTTTACTTTCTGTGTAAGAAATCACCACTCACAGGGAAAAATAGCCAATCTATAATTACTTTTATGGAAGTTTATTGAAACATTGAATTTTGTTAATGAATAAAACCTGGAAATACATATATGAATGTGTTAGAATTGCATCTACACCTCCAAGTAAGAAAAATATTCTCCATTACATCAGTCACTATTTACCTTTTGTGTCTTAGTCTGTGGCCACATTGTTTTAAATCTGTGTTTCAATAAAGAAACTTCTCAAAATTAACATATGGAAATGCATTTTTGCTAAACTATTTACTTCTCGTTTCTTGTTTCCAGGTTTAGTTTAATATTATCCCTCACTTCAGCTACCATACTTTGTAGAAAATGCATTCTCTTGCAGAGCCAAGGAAATGTAAAACAAAATGACACACACACATGTTCCAAAAGTATCCATCTGTTCATTCACCCTTCTGGAATTTAGGAATTTTTTCATATACTAGTATGGAGACTTTTCCCCTTTAAGGCTCATATATATGATGCTTTGTGGGACCTGGTAAATCCATAACATAGCATGAGATAAGTTCCAGGGAGTAAGATAACATTTGTTATTTACAATTCATTCAATCCCCTTGACAATTAGTGTTATTTTCACTCTAAGAGAAATGATAACATGAATGAGAATGAAAATTAAGTGCTGGGAATTGGCAAAATAGGACCTTTATGTTGGTGAATATTAAACACAAGGAAAATGACAAGTGACAGCCAACTAGGAATTATACTTCATGGGAAGATACTTCATAGCCAAATATAGACAGAGGGACTTACTGCTCATTGAAATCCTGTTTTGAAATATTTCTTAAGATTTTTTAAAATGTGTCTTGTTTTCCCTATAGCCAAAGCCCCAGAAACCCTATAGCAGTCCTGTTCCTTGCACCATTCAAGACCAGAGCTGTTACTGACAATACCCCTTCAGTCAGAAGCTGTATTTACTGTATCAGCCCTAATTACAGCTTTAGCTGAGTTTGTGAGGTCAGGAGAAGCAGTTGCATCTTTCTCAGAAGGAAAACATGAGGTTGGAAAATTCGATCTGCTAATTTTGTTTTCCCAATCCAAGTATAGTAATCTATCCTGGATATACAAAAAATGGTACATTTTCAGTTCTATCTTGTAATCATAAAAACTATAAAAACAACATAAAGGCAGCTGCTAATATATGAACAGGCTGGATTTCTGAAATGCATTCATAAGCATAGCAACAGTGAAGCACCACCTCAAGAACTGGGAAATAATTTTGTCCTTTGAGAGTTACATTATAAATCAACCCGCAGGGGATCAGGGTCAGGAGAGCAAAGTCACTTTAAGGTGGTAGAACTGAAGGTTCTAATGTATCTATGACAAGGGCATACGCAAATGATCTGTAAATTGGTGCAGATTTGACAATTCATTGCTAAAGTTTTAGTCATGACTCGAAACCTTGATCTAGCAACCTCACAGTTGTCCTAAAGAAATACTTAAGGATATATGAAGTAATCATATCAGTGTTTTTATACGGAAAAATTAAAAAAACCAAAGTTCAATGACATTGATTAAAGAATTAATAATTGTTAACAGTTATTTGGAATTGTTAATAATTGCAAAATAATGTTACAGAATAGTGAATACAACACAGGTAGGTTCATCAGTTAGCATCTTGATTCTTGTCTTCCACTGCTTCTTCAGACTTTATTAGGTAGGAGGAATTCCTCTAGATGGAAACTTTGGGAGCCCCATGTTTTGTTTTGGTTCTTACATCATTCTTGGCCTGTAATTTTCAAAACTTAGAACTTGTTTTAAGAGAAAACTTCTGTAATTTTCTAAACTTGGGCCCTCTGCTGGAGAAAGGTCTGGAAGGGCTGGTGGTTTTTCGTTCCTCATTCCCTGCTCTGTTTGCTCATCTTTCCCCATTTTCCCATATTTTCCCATTTTTCGAACTGTGGTTTCTGACCTTTTCAGGGTTCCAGTGGGGGAAGGGAGAGGCAAAGGAGCAGGAAAGTTTTTTGACTGTTTCTATAATGAGAGGTGCCAACCTCTCTCACCTGGTAGACCCTTTGCTGGCCTTTCTGGAGGCCCCCCAACTGGGCTCATTTGATTGCACTTACCATGACTTTGTCATGTGTTCCTTCCCACTAGTTACCCTCCTCACAGTGCCCAGTAGACAGAGACTCTTGTCTGTGAGTCCCGTGGCCCCCCCAGGAAATCCTCTTGGGCTGCACTGAAGATGGTCCAACGAGCTCTGCCCTGACATGGGGCCACATCCACTCCACAGGAAACATCCACGTTCCTTTTCACTGAGGGCAGGCAGGCCCAGCTTAGTGCCTCTAGCTCATCTTGGCTTTTAAATTTTCTAAACAGAAGTCGGACATCAATCTACTATGTCTCCCCAGCTGGGGAGAATATATTCAAATCAATTTTAAGTAGTCCTTGAATCTTCTCTCTTTTAACCAAGAACTTGATGTAAAATGGAAAGAATCCTACTCTCCATCTTTTTCTGGTTGGGATAGGGATTCTTGCAGTCCACTGACAGCTGTGTATTGAAATCTTCCTAAAACTTTTCCTAACCTCTTTTCTTGTCCCTTTTATATCCTTGATGTGAGGGAGGGGCCTAAGAACTATGAAACTAAATTTTTAACATCTCCTTTGAAATTCCTACCTTGTGAAATGTCTTGTTTTCAACGCCTTTTGTGTTTACCATGTATTGCATCTCTATATCTCAGTGGAAACTGCATGCCACACATAGGAATGTAAATGGTGCTTATCCAATAACTCGAGCCCCTTTGGTAATGACGATATCAAAGCTTTGGGGGAGACTTTGTGTATAGAAAGGAAATTTCTGAAGTTAAGTTTGTGGTCAAGGCCTTTAGACATGTAAATTGCTTTACAAGAAAAAAAAAGTGAAGAATATGATTTCTCCTTGTGAGAGGGAGAAAGCAAAAACAGAATGAGAAGAGAGAAGAGAGTGCCTGGCTGAGTAACAAGGATTAAAGACCAAAGAATTCTAAGGAAAAAATGTCAACTATTTAAGTGTAATGGTTTTCACATCCTGAAGTGAAATCAGCTACGCATTGAAAAATCCTTGTATGGATGATTTGTTGTTACTATTGAATCAAGGAAAGAACCTGATTTCCACATTTGGGTCTATGGCCAAAGCAAAATAAAGGAACAGCTGTAGGCTGAAGAGTGGAGAATGGAATTCAGGAGAAGCAGGAAGTCAGAGTCACAAGTGATCGTTAGAACGTGAGATCCTGGGAAGTTGCCAAAATGTTGAGGAAAGCAATGAAATGAAGGACCAAGGCATCTTATCTAGATAATAAGGAGCAGAGAGACCTAGTTGACATCTGGCTTATACATGTAAGTATACATATTAAAATGTCTGGAAGATGTTAACCAGGGTTATTGCTAGATGATGGGATTACAAGAGATCATTATTTTCTTCTTCATTTTTTTTTTACTATTATGTTTCTTAGATTCTTCTACCATGTTTTTGTAATTAGAAAAAAAGCAAATTTGAACTTAAAAGAAAAACAAAAGGAAAAAGTATGAATCAAAATCAGTTGAGTCAGGGAGATAGGAATCCATGGGCTCTACCTTCGCAAGTCCATCCTGGATGTAATGTGGTGTCCTGCTGACTGTTGCATTTTTCAATATAAAACAATATATTTCCATTTTGTTTTATATGTGCATCAGTCTCTAAGATTAGTTAACATATGTCCACGTTGAATGCACTTACTGAACAATAAAAATAAAAATGAATAATAAATTGCAAAAATTTATTTCCCTGAAGAGCTAATAAAACTAAGGAGCAAAAATTAAATTGAGTGACTTCAATAAGGAAAACGCTCTCATATGAGGCCTTTGGATAGCAAACCACCTTTCCCAAGATACATCTTTGTGGATGTTTGGACTGTGGGGATATTTTGTCCCCTAGAAACAACACTAGACATGGTGGTAGGGCTTGTCCTCGGGTTCTAGCCTGGCAACTGCTCTTTAATTTTCACAGAACCTTCCTCCACTTCAGTGTCTTGTGTTTCCCCAGTGGTATGGTGGCAATAGCGGAGGGTGGCTGGGTACCCTCCAATGGTAGACAGCAGCTGGTAGCAGAGGCTGTAGGTGAGAATAGACTGAGTTGTTTGTAAGGTAGATGCTGCTGGCAAATGAGAGCTATTCCTAGGTAACCACACTTGGAGACATGAAGAGATGTTATGTTGTGTATGGAAAGGCCTTACCTTCTGCCTTGATCAGAAGTATAGGTTTAGGTGGGGACATGCCAGTGTCATGACTCCTCCTGGAAAAGGTACTTGGGCAGCCTAACAGATGGAAAGAGAAAAGGAGGGAGAGATGAGAAGAGAACAATAGAGAGCTGTCACCATTTCAGCCTAATAAAAAACGTAGGTTGACAGAGATGATTCCCAGATCATATTGTGGTAAGAGATTGGGCTCTGGAGTCTGATGATCTGAATTTGAATCATGGCATTGCCACTTACTAACCAAGAACAAGTTTCTTACCCACTCTCATTTGTAAAATGGGGATCATCAGAGGGCATGTCTCACGGGTATTGTGAACCTTAGATAAGCTAATGAGTGTAAAGTGCTTACCACAGCGCTCAGCACATAGTCAGTGATCAATAAATGTCAGCTCTGAGGATGGTACTAAGGTGTGTGGCTGTGCTGTCATAAATCCCCATCTGCACCCACCTCCCTTGTCCCACTTCCTAACTTGCTTTCCTTCCTGGGCTTTCACTTGTTGACTTCCAAGAACCAATCTCACTGCTTCTTGTCTAAGATTGGAGTTCTTGATTTAATGAAAGTCATCAAGTTTAGATTGTTTAGTCAATACTGAGCTGCCAGGTTACCCAGATATTTTGCACTGCTCTCCACCAGCCAGGAAGAGGGATAATTATACAGGCTAAGTTTGTCATTTAATCTACTCAATAAACTCCCCAAACAGGGGTTATTATTAGCCTATTTTTATAAAATATATAAACCAAGACTCAGATAGGATAACTTACCAAAGCACACAGGTAGAAAGAAGTAGTCAAACTTTTTTGTTCTAATTTCAAAATGAGTGCCTAATTTTTGAAAATAAGACTGAAAAAAAATATGTTCGTTCTTCTTTTCTCTTCCCTATGAATACGTGAAGGAAGCTAAAAATTATTTAATTTAGCACTTTTCAGTGTAACATTATCTAAAATGTATTTGAAGAATCACTAGTTCCACAAGAAGTTAATGGGTAATAGGCAAGAAATGGAAAAAGAAAAATGAAAACAAAACAAAACAAAACAAAAGGCTCCAGGTCAAAGAAGTTTGGGTAATTTTGGATTAAACCAAATGAGATAAATTTATTTATTGTGGGAGTTCTTAGACTCTTCTGCGTGCCTATAAAGGTCTCCAGAATTGTGTTATGGAATACCATATTTCCCAAACTAATCTGACCATGAGAGAGTTTTTAAATGGGAAAAGAAAAAGATTTTTTTAAAAAATTGAGAAATCTTCCTGGATTAATATTCCTCTGAAGTTCTACTCTATTACCATTTGGTGAAATTTTCAAATATATTGACAGACTCTGTACAAAACATTTTGGGATGACATGGAAAAGGGGCAAAATATAATGAAAATAAGTTTTTGTATAAGTTATTGATGTTAATAATAGACTTCATGAAATGAAAAGTCTAAAAGTAGTGACCCCAGTGAAAACCAGGTAAGAAGCTCCCTGGATCTTGTGTGTGTGTCTGTGTGTGTGTCTGTGTATGTGCATGCGTGTCTAAGGACATGTATGTATGTTTTAACAGAGGGATGTAATAACTTTTATTTTTTGCATTATTTAGCATCTTGTTTTGGTCCATGTTCTTAGAGGAACATGAAGCATGATATTAAAAAGATGATATAAGAATTGTTCTTGAGAAATGATCACTTTGAGGTGAGGCAAGGTAGAGGGAACAGATATAAAAGAAAAAAATTAGTGTAAGGGGAAGACCAGCATAGTAATTTCTAAGTAGACAAAGTGGTTTTCCATGGCTATGGTGGGAAAGCAGGAATAGTGGGGTTTCTTGGCACTCACTTTTAAAAAAAATTTTGAACAAACTTTTTATTTTAAAACAGTGTCAGATTTATAGAAAAATTGTAAAGATAATATAGAGAGTTCCCATGTGTCCCAGACCCAATTTCCACTATTATTAGCATCTTACGCTAGTATGGTACATTTATCATAATTACTGAACCAATATTGATACATTATTGTTAACCAGAGTCCATACTATATACAAATATCCTTAGTTTCTACTTAATGTCCTTTTTCTGTTTTAGGATTCCATCTAGGGTATCACATTACATTTACTTGCATATCTCCTTGGGCTCCCCTTGGCTATGACATTTCCTCAGACTTTTCTTGTTTTTGGTAACTTTGACAGCTTTGAGGAGTACTGGCTAGACATTTTGTAGAATATCCCTCAATTGGGATTTGTGTGATTTTTTTCTCATGATTAGACAGGGGTTATGGGATTGGGGGAGGAAAACCACAGAGATAAAGTGCCATTCTCATCACATCATATCTTTAAAGCAGCCAAAGAGATGGTGGCAAAGACTACTATGTGTTCACCAAAACCTCTTTCTATTTTTACCTAAGCACATAGCTAGACTACATTTCTTAGCCTCCCTTGTACTTAGGCCATGAAACTGGGTTCTGGCTAATGAACCTCTCATGGATTTTTCACATTATTTTCTCATTCCTCACTAGCTAGTCTAATGCAAAGACTCCAGTGGAGGAGCCTGAGACCCTAGGAAATTGCAGAACAGCTAGAAGGAAGGATCCTGGGTCCCTGAATGACCCTGTGGAGCAGGGTGGCTTGCAGTGCACTGTGATGTGAATGAGAAGTTAACCTTTTTTATGTTAAACCACTGAGGTTTGGGAGTTGTAAGGTTGGAAGTTAACCTTCCCTGAATGATACAGAGATTATCAGGGTAAAATTCTATGCTGGTCACAAGATTGAGAAGAATTCTTTTTTGTGTAAGAACCTTTATGCCTTTGTCAATTTGGCCAGTCAAGGTGTTTTCAGAAATAGGCCAGGGCTCTCAGAATAGGGAAAACCAATTTTCTGAGTACCCATTCCTTTTAACAAGTCTTCCAGCCTGGAGGACCTGCCTGAAACACCAGACCTTCAAAACCATTTGGAATTCACTGTTGTAACTGAATGCAGAAACCAGGCTGATGAGGGATCTTTCCCCAGTGTGTCCGTCTTGGTGCATCCCTACTCCTACTTCCACGCACACATACACACAATGCCCAAGCTGGGGAAATTTGTGTGGTGAACCGTTGGCATCCAAGGGAGAAAGCAGCAAAGATATTTTGGGGATATATGTTAATGGGTTCTTGGGTTAAAACAGACAAATCTAGAAATAAAATCTCTCTAAATTTGTTTTCTCACACTGTGGAGAGTTCACATTGGATCTGCCATGTCTCAGGGAGTTCATTGTCTGAAAGGCTCCACCAGGAACCTCCCATGGACAGTCTTGCATGAATGCAGTTGAGTAGAAATGGCCTGATGCCAGTGTCACTTGAAGAATGAAAAAACAAAACATCTATTCATTTCTACCTACTTCTCCAAACCTGGGTGATATTAAGAATCATCTGGGGATCACTTAAAAATATACAATTTAGGACTCTACTTTCAAAGATTCCGATTCATAAGGTCTGGACTAGGGGTTGAAATCTACATTTTAAAGAAGTTACAGGAGGTAATGATCAGCCAAGCTTGAAAATCTCTGGTCACAACCACTTTCAGTGTTAGGCTACACTAATTTATCTCACTGAATCAACTGCTTAAAATTAGCCTGTGCACACACACATATACACACATACACCATCAAATGAATGCAAAGTAAAACTCCTCTATTCAGTCCAATATGAATTTATCAGTCTTCTTTCTGAGATGAGAGCTTTTTTTTTTTTTTTTTCGTGAGGAGGACTAGCCCTGAGCTAACATCCGATGCCAATCCTCCCCTTTTTGCTTGAAGAAGACTGGCCCTGGGCTAACATCCGTACCCATCTTCCACTACTTTATATGGGATGCCGCCACAGCATGGCTTAGAAAGTGGTGTGTTGGTGCGCGCCCGGGATCCGAACCTGCGAACGCTGGGCCACCGCAGCGGAGCACACGCACTTAACCGCTGCGCCACCGGGCGGCCCCAGAGATGAGAGCTTCTTATTTGAGCTCCAGCTCTGTGTCATTGTTCCTCATTTCACTCCTGAATCGTTCAGTGACCATCAGACTCTTGGGGAGAAAAAGTCTTTCCATTGTCAATGATTCACATCAGTATCTCCTGCCTACAATTGTCTCTCTCTCTTAATTAAAGAAGTTCTTCCTGAAATAATAGTTCTCTTTTTGTTTTAAAAAGATCACAATTCTCAGTACGTTATTGGGAAATGAATGGATTCCCAGCATGGACTAATCATATGCTATACACTTTCATTTGATCATTCCCAACTTCTCCATCCTGTTCATTTAGATGCTGTGTCAGTGTATTATATCTACCAGATTCCTTGATCTATCAGTAAAATAAATCTAATAACAATAAAAAGGTAATTCAGAAAGTTTAGTAAAAATTTTCTTAGGAATCCTCTGTTGCTGTGCAATTCTCACTACTTTCATTTTCTCTTGTTTAAAAAACCATCTTGTAAGTAATCAATTCAAACTGATTCCTAGGATTATTGTCAAATTTGGTAGCTTTCCCCTTCAGTGATCATCAGCTCCAGCCTGGCAATCACATCCCCAGTACCCTCGAAAAAACTGGAACTCAGTGGGAGAGGCTGGGATTCTTTTACAGTTTTCAGATCTCTTTTATCAATATTTATTATGGTTTTCCAGTATGAAAATTGTGCTAATTGACTGAAAAGATGAAAGTAAAAGGCTCCTTTTCACTTCTTAAATTCAACTTGAGACTAGGGGGATAAAAGAATTAATGAAAATATCTGAATTGATGTTCTTTTCATTAAAAAAAGATAATACATGTTAATGATGAAACTTTTACTAAAAAGTCGCTGGAAGTTCCGTCAGAATATTTGCCATACCAAATCAGTCCATTCCCCACAGCCATACACATACACACACACACACACACTCTCTCACATACTCACATATAGTCACTTTAAACATTTCTGTGTGTGTGTGTGTGTGTGAAGGACTAGCCCTGAGCTAACATTTGATGCCAATCCTCCCCTTTTTTCTTGAGGAAGAGTGGCCCTGAGCTAACATCTGTGCCCATCTTCCTCTACTTTATATGGGATGCCGCCACAGCATGGCTTACCAAGCGGTGCGTCGTTGCGCGCCCGGGATCTGAACCTGCGAACACTGGGCCGACAAAGCGGAGCGGGCGCACTTAACCACTTGCGCCACAGGGCCGGCCCCTAAACATTTTTTTGAAATAATTAGATTCACATGCAGCTGCAAAGATAGTACAGAGGTCCCACGTACCCTCCGTTCAGTTTGCCCCAGTGGGTTCATCTTATGTAACTATAGTTCAGTATTAAAACAAGGAAATCAACATTGGTAAATGTGTTACACACACTTAAAAAAATCGTATCATCTGCTTCTGCAAGCAAAGTCTCATCTCAGAAGCCAAAACTGACTGCCTGACTGTCACTGAATCGACATCAAGTTACAACTCTCCCACCGTGTGAACCCAGGTTGGTGGCTTCAGTCAAATATTTTGGTTTGTCTTTGATTGGGTTATGGTTCCCCACATGAAATATTCCCCATAAAGCTAATTTCACATGATGTATGTTCCAGTTGTCTGTTACTGTGTAATAAAACCCTCCAAAATGTAGAAACTTAAAACAATAACATTTATTTTGCTCGAAAATCTGCAATTTGGGCAGGGTTTGGTGGGGACAGCTTATCTCTGCTCCACTGGATTACTCCATATCAGCTGGATGGCTCGAATGCTGGTTCCACTTGGCATTGGTTAGGGCAGCATGAAAGGGGAGACTGGAATCACCAGAAAGGTCCCTCAGCCACATGCATGTTTACTTCCTGGGCTGGGAAGACTCAAGCAGTTGGGGGCTGGGCCACCTGGGTTTCTCAAACATCTCTCTCTTTGCAATGTGTTTTCTCCCCAGGATGCCTCGAGCATGGCGGTTTCACTTACATGCACTTCTTACGTGTCAGTTCAGGGTTCCCAAGGCATATGTGGAGATTGAGAGAGAGAGAGAGAGAGAGAGAGAGAGAAGTTGTATACTCTTTATGGCCTAGCCTCAGAAGTCACAGAGCCTCACATCTGCAACATTTTATTCATTGGGGCAGTCACAAAGGCCCTACACAATTTCAAGGAGAGGGGATTTTTACCTTTTGATGAAAGAGTAGCAAAGTTTTAGAAGAGCGTGTGAGACCAGAAATATTGTTGTGAGATATTAGGAAGATAAATACATTAGTGAAAACAATCTAAAGTTAATGTTTCTTTTTTTAAAAAAAGGCAATGAAAATATGTCACAAACAAAACTTTATTAAGTAGCTACTTGAAATTCTGTCAGAATAGACATTCTGCCCTCCTAAATCACACACACACACACATATATGCATATACAACATATATACATGTATACATCTAGATATTCTGCCCTGCTAAAACACACACACATATATGCATGTACAACATATATACATCTATACACCTATGCACAATGCACAGATAAATGACCACACGTATACTAGTTTTTAAAATTACTATATTTTTATCTATATCCTCAGCCAAAGCTTCCTTCTCAGAAGTCAGAACTGACTCACTGGCTATCAATCAATCCAACATTAAGACACAACTGTCCCCTGATGTGGACCCAGGCTGGTGGGTTCAGCCAAATTGTTTTTGGTTCATCTATGAACTGGGTTATGGATCCCAGGAGAAGGAACTGAAATCATCAAACGAATTTCACATGATGTACTAAAAAGAACACAGTACCACATGAAAGAGCTTAGTGATTAGTTTACCAAGCCATCCAGCTCTATGTAAATGACCTGTGATAAATGACTGGTCAGCCAAAGGAGCAGAAATCATGCATTACTTCTGCAGTTTGAAGTGAAATGCCATTGGTATTTATCATTGTTCTGAAACAGCACAGTAGACTGCATGAGACAAAACTTGCTGCAAACACATAAACATCTTCTAAGTTAAAAAAAGTAACAAAACAAGATTTTATCAGAGGTTCTTTACTTGGATTATCAATGTTGACTTGCAGGTGGTGTTATTGTGCAGGCAACCATGTAATTCACTTACACAGAAATTTACAAGAGTTCTGAATGTGAAAACACTTAACCAAGGTCAAGCTCTTTTGCCTTTCATTTAGAATTTTCGTCATAGGTCCTGAGAGTCAAATAGTACACCCATAGCTTGATCATGATGCATTTCCTGACCTTGCATTCTTCTGCTTTATTTTCATTTTTCTTTCAGTTTCTCTGGATATAAGGTTAGAGTAATTGAACGGATGGGTGGCAATCTTCTCACCTAAAACCTACATGAATCTTAGGACAGCCCTGTCTAGAGAAAATGGAAGTAATCACAATATAAATGAGGCCTTTTGATATACTAATATTTCTATAAGTCAATATTATCTAATGAATTTATCATTGAAGTCCCCAGATAGCTGCTATTCATCATTTTTTGAGCACATGCTATGTGCAGGTGCAGTGCTGACAACTTTAGGTAACACTGTCTCTTTGATAATGACAGACAATTTCTATGCAGCTGGTATTATTATTTCTATTTTACAGGTAAAGAAACCACAGCTCCTAGAGACTGAGTAGCTTAACCAGGATCACAGAGTAGTGGAGCTGTGTTGACCCCAGATCTGTCAGATGTGAACCACTGCCCTCAGTCATTAGAGTGCACAGCCCTTTACAGAGACTAAAAAACTGCAAAGAAAGGCAATAAGGAGTTTGAGAGGTGATGGGAAGAAGCACTGTAGAGTGTGAGCTAATCAAGTCTGGAACCTCAGGAGCAGTAAAAGTAAATACTTAGAGTGGGGGAAAGTTCACTGGAACTAATGAGGGAGGGACCCTAGGCCCTGGAAAGAGGCTGGTTCCGGGAAATTTCCACACTCGAGAAGCTGGGGAATCATCATTTTTCCAGCTGAATGGCAAACATTTATAGTTCTATCTTGATTTGGCTTCCTCAGTTATTGGTTGACCTGGGGCTGCACTCAAGAAAGATACAAGAGTGAAATATGGAGTGAAACAGGGAAAAAACATAAAACATAATTGATGAAAGGAACTGGGTGTAATTCAGGGAAAAGACAGTAGCTCCAAAGTCACATTTTAAAGAAAAAAACAAGCTGATTTGAGATTGGAACAGCAGAAATTCTCCCACCAGTGCATTCCCAGGTCGTCTATTTGTGTACACAAATGTACAGCTGTGAATCTGAGTCTCCATGGCTGGATATATGTGGGTGGGTCTGTAGCAATTCTTGTAACTTATCCAGGTTCAATTGGCAGGGGCATGGAGGGACTACTTACACTGTTTTCTGTCCCATGGGATTACAATTCTCTCACTTTTCTCACCTCTAATTTTATCTTATCTAGTTTGCTTCAAATCTTCTAACAGTGCTTCTCAAACTTGAATGTGCTTGTGAATCACTTGGGAAATATTGTTAAAGTGCAGATTCTTCTATAGTAAGTCTGGGGTAGGGTCTAAGTTTGCATATTTCTAAGAAGTCCCCAGGGGTTGTGCATGCCTTAGTTGGGGAACCACACTTTGAGTCATGGGATTCTAAAAAATAAAATTATCCTAGCACAAGACAATAAAGATTATCACATTCTCCCAAGAAAACAGCATTTCTCTTCACCTTACCACTTTTGTTTTGTCACTACACTCTGTTTTCTGTGTGTTCTAATTTGTAGCTAAGGCTGAGGAAAGGACGGAGAGTAGGTGCCACACCAAATCCTAGGCCTATTGGTTTCCCTGTCTTCTCAGTGCCTTGCTTTCTCTCCTATCCTCATCTCTTTGTCTGATCCCATCTGGATGGCTGGACTTCCTTCCTCTCCAGAGGGAATTCCACTGAAACAGCTGTTTCCTCCTCATGTGTATCAACCAGTGTTCATATAGAACTGTTAGAATCTAGAGCTTGGAATAGAGCATGAGAAATCAGCTGGCCTTGCCTTCTGCCCTCAGTAAGCGAATATCTAAGCCATTCAAAGGGAGAGAGGTGCCTGTTATTCACTCAAACCACCATCATTTCTTTTGTATTTTCTTAACTGTTGATATTTTTAAACATCAGCGTGGACCTGGTTCAGTTCGAAATTCAGTCATCAAGACCAAATTTGGATTAATTTGGTTCCAGGTCAAACATTCCAGTTTCACACATTTATCCCATGATTTCCTAATGCTATCAAATGACACATCATTTTATTTTTTTTTCCTTTGTTTTTCTCTTTCAACTAATTTATTTAATGGGTCCAAAATGGGTGATTAAACCGTAAAAACATGTGGTATCCTAATTGGATTTTGAAAATGTGTAAACATGGCCCTCCAGTGGCTTCCTATTACCATCTGGACCAAATATAAACTTCTGACCATTGATTCCAGCTCTTCTCCACCTACCCCACCCTCGTGCCCCTCTCATTTGTTGCTTCTCTCCAGGGTCCCTCTGCTCCAGCTAAGCTGGACTTCTTATTTTTCAAAACCCTTTTCTCAATTTCTGCCTCAAGGCCTCGGTCTGAACTGGTCTGTAGTGGAGGGGCAAGTTCCTGCCTTCCATTCTCTACACCTTTCAGAAGGCTTTTCAGATTTCAGCTCAAGATCGATACTTCTGGGAATATTTCCAAAATTAATCCCATCCATTCTTCAATCCACTGTGATCCCTAGTTCACTTCAATGCCTTCCGATTGTTTTGGCAAAATTTGTGTTTTACTCAAGTATATTTATGTGGCTTGTTAGAGTCATAAACTGCATGCTGCTTACGTGTTGAGTGCTAATCCAGGTGCTGGAGATCACAGTGAACAAGCAGGCAAGGTTCTTAATATCAGAGTTTACATTCAGGCTTGAGAAAGTGGATAATGAGCAATAAACAAACAATAATTTCAAATGGCAAAGAAGTGCTTACTATTGGGTAGTATGAGGCTATAGGGCAGGGAGTCAGCTTACTTTTGAACTCTCCCTCTGGATGCACTTTAAAAAACCTCCCATGTACTAAGCAAACACTTGTAGAATCACTTGATTTAGACATGAACATCAAAGTTTGTATATGAATAAAACATGTTGAACATGTTTCAAGGGAAGGTTCTTCATGAGGCCAGTCATGCCTGAGAAAATATCACTGAGGAGATTGACCACTGATTTCATTGGTGAGGTGGTGCCCTTCTGTAGTCTTCAGTATAGCCCAGAGTTTCACAAAGTTTACTTTCTCATAAGTTTCTCAAACTTTAATTAGATTCACTTGGGGTACATGTTAAAAATGCATACTCCAGATGATTCTGGTGCAAATGACTTTTGGACTACATAATAAAACATTGTGTTATAACACTTTAATAGATAACAGTCAGGACACTGAGATGGACAGAGGAATGGATAGAAGGAAGGATATATGGAAGGAAGGATGGAGACATGGATGGGTGCAAAGATTTTTAGGCTTTAAGTTACTAGCCAAATTCACAAGAGGATTCTAAGCAAGTGGGCATGTGATACAACATATGCTCCATGACTCTAACTTTATCTGTCCTGTGGCACTATGCCTATAATTTGGGAAGGTAAGCTCAGTTCAGTCTCCTTCCTTGAATTTTCATGAAGAAAAAGCTTATTCTTTGAGCACTAAGTATCAAAATCATTTTGGGAATGAATAATTAAAATAGGCTGGGTGAAATGTAACCTTTCATTTAATTGCCCATTGCTTACCACATAAATTACATTTTTTAGAACCAAATTTTTCCCAAATAAGTCACTTTAAAGTCATGTCCATTTTTCGCTAGTATAACAGGATATTTAATATCACTGGAAATAAAGATACGTTCCTTCATATTCTAAGAAGACCCATCAAGAAGCCATCATGAATTAGGACCAGACCCTACCACTCAGGGCAACTGAGAAGCAGCAGCAGGATGGTGTCACTGCCACCAAGCACTATCCTACCAGGCCCTCCCCAGTCTAGGGAAGATAGTAGGAGAGGTGCTGAGTAAGGGCCTTGTGGGAATTGCAGTGCATGTGTACCAGTCTATTCTTACCCCTAACCAAAGAATAGGGAAGAGTGTGTTCTGTCTCCCGAAACAAGGTGAAAGGGCTCCAGGCGAGTCATTTATAATGCCTGAGGTACTTGCAATAAAGGGAAACTGGCATCTCATTCTCCAACTGGAGGCCTCCTGAGCTTCCAAAACTGGCAGACCCTGCCTCAAGATGTCTCAATGGAAGAATGGGTGCCAAAGCCCTTGGCAGAGCTTAATGTGTAGCCATGAGGTGTAGCACGGGCATACAGGAATATGCAATCTGTGGCCCTCTTTCAGCCTAGAGATTTCTGAAGGCCTGAGTATTAGAACTTGGAGGAACTGTGGCAGAAATTCCTGGGAAGGGCAGGGTAATCCCCAGCCCACCTAGCTTTTTTCCATGCTTGGATGATGGGAAAGGGGACCCCAGCCTTTCATTGGTTCCTCCTGAAGGAGCCCAGACATTAATCAAGGTGCTAGAGCCATGGGATTCCTCCAGTAGCCACTGAGTCAAGATCTGGGATGTCCACACAGGGCTAATAGCAGACAAGGCTGTGTTGGGGAGGGTGGGGAAAGTTTAAAAACACATGTACGCCACCTCTGTGGAAACTACTGGTAGTAGATGGAACCAGGAAGAATCCAAACAATGCCCAGAGGTACTTCCCTCCCAACCCTTTTAAGGAAGGATTTCGCTGAGTCCTCTAGCCCTCCTTCAGGCTCCTGAGGAGCTGGGTCTAGAGGAGGGAGAGGATAGTGTTGATCCAGAGCCAGATCTTGCCCCCACCCTCTTTGTAAGCAGCCAGAGTCACAGCTCTAGCTGTAAATTGGATATGCAATTAAGGGTTTAAATTAAGCCACACTAAGTTTTAATTACCAAATGTGACCAGGAAGTTATGGAATACACCCAAGATTTTGTTAAGAGAAGAGAAAATAGTGGATTCTACATAGCATAAATGAACACAGAGATTTAAAAAAATAACATACGACTATTTCATTTTTCTTTGGATCTCAGTTGTGATTTCTTCAAGATTCCATTGTTGGAGAAGCCTTTACTTAAAGCGATTTTCGTGCTCTCATGGTCAAATAATCCAAGAATGTTCATTTTCTTTTTCTTTTTCTTACTTTTTGCATATTTCTTGGATTGCATAATGTAGTTTCACTCATTGATCACCCCACATTAAATCTTTCACCAAAAGTTCAAAGTCAAGTATTTGGTTATTTGCAAGAAAATCTATCTGGCATTGACGACTAGGTCTCCGGAGGGAGGGGATTAGATGACGTGCCAAAGCATTGCATCCGGTTCCCTGGGTGATATCCTAAGGCGTGCACACAGCAGGAACAATACTCCAGCCAGATTCAGAGAGGAGTGCATGAGCTCCCATTCTGAGCACAGGCTTGAGTCTACCCTTGTTTATATTTAGCCACTCTTGTATATACTTAGCTTTTCTCTGGATTAAGGAGGCCTTGGCTTGATGTAAAATGCTTTGGGAAAAGCCTGTTCAATGAGGAAAATCTCAGTTGATCAAACAGGATTGTGCAGACTGATCAGTAGGGTAACACTAGTGTAAAACGCGAGAAAGGAGAACCCACCTTTATTTTCATATGCTGACTCTTGCACCAAAACCTTTGTTTTATTGTTACCAATGTTAAAACAGAAAGGAAATACATTTTAAAGTGAAACAGCATTTGTGTTTCTGGTCTTTAATTTTAAAAATAAATTATGAATCTCTAAGCCTACTATTTTTCCATATCAATAAAATGAGAATTTTTTTCTAGGCATCTCCTTGAGGCCCCTCATATATAAATTTATGTCAGCTGTATAACAACCTAATAAAGATATACGTTATAATATTGTAGATCCCTTCACTTCAGTGGATAATTATGTAACTTTCAGAAATCATTTCACAATCTTAAAATACTTATTCTTCAATCAGCCAAGATATTCTATCAATAAATGTCATTCCATGTGATCATTACTATGACTGCCAAACTAGTAATGACTGCAATCTTAAAATGTAGGGAAAAATAAGGAATGAGAAGGGCGAATATCCAGGATGAGACCAAGTACTTTATGGCAGGAGGCCTTTCAGGTAGACTGACCGAATTCCACATAAGTCCATTCATATCTGGAAGTCTATCATTGTCTTAAGCCTGGAAATCAATGACCATCATCCCTTTGAGAGTCTGAAACCTGAAACAAGCATATTTCTTTAAGCACCTTTGCAAAAGTGTTTAATTTTCCATGAGAATTCACTGTCTTGACCTGGCTTCTGGAATTCAAGGAAAGGATAGAAAGTCGAGTCCAATAAATGAACAACTTTCAGGAACTTCAAACTTCATTATTTCTGATGGCAACCCAACGCTTTTTCCATTGTAAAAAGTAAAAAAAACGGTGAGGTATTTTGTGCTCAAGTAGCTCTTTCAAAGAGGAGAATGAGAGTGTGCAGCCCTCTTTACCCTGGTGAGAGCCTCACATTCTATATCTTGTTGGCTCAGAGCGTCTTTGTTTCCAGTCCAGCCCCTGGTTGAGGGTCAGCTAACGAAAGACAGAATGAGGTTCAAATTCTTTAATTAGTTTTGTCAGTGATTCTCTGTGGTTGGCAATAAAAGAAATACTTTGTGGGAGATCAGGTTCTCGCACTGGAACTTTGGATAGGATAAAGCACTTGAAAGGCCAAGATCATTTTCAGACCATTGTTCCAGCCTGTCTCTGAACTGGGCTTTTTCATAGAGCTTCAGAGCCAAAATTTTTATGTCATCCCCACAATCATGGCCCACAGGCACCAATAAGAATGTCTCTTTCAGAAATTAATGCACAGAGACCTGCCATCTTAGAAAGGCTTCATAAAACGGTGTACTCCATGAGCCAATGGGAAGAAAAATATCTTTTGTTTGGGAATGTTATGAATGAGCATTGCAGTCTGGGATACATATTTTCTAGAATGCTCAGAGGTCGAGTCCTCCAAAGTGAGAGTACTCACAAAAGGATGAGGGCAGCTCACCAAGGATGCTGAAACTTGCTTAGAAGTCAATATGGAGGAGGGGAAAAAAAAAAGAAACTTAGATAGAATCATCTTTGGAATGACCATATCCTTTCATACCAGCAAGTTCTATTCTCCAATCTCCATATAGTTCCTTTTAAGACTGACCACACAGCCTGATACAAAGGCAATAACCTTAAAAAAATGTAATTTCATTGGTATGGTCATGTGCCAAGACAGAAATTCCTCATATAGCACAGGATAAAAACATGATTCCAGCTCTATCTCAAAAAGGGGACATTGCGAACTCGGGCAAAACCTACAAAGGAGAAGTGACCATGTCTCTCCAGCTTATGGAGCAGCTGGAGCATGTCTGAAAGGGACCACACCCGCTGCCTCCTCAGTGAGTCATCACCTCCTCCTTCCTTGGGGAATACCCGCCTCACTTCCTCACGGAGGAGGCCTCATATGGAGGCACCTCTTCTCTCCCCTCTGGGTGGGGACTTGGGGCAGGGGGAAGGTGTCAAATCTTATATTGATATTTAATTTCACAAATGTTTTTCTTGGAAAGTCTGATTCTATATATATCAAACCCAGATCACACATTCAGTTGAAGGGAAAACATTTGCTTTCTAAAGGTTACCAAATCTCCTCCTTCGAACTTTACTGTCCAGGAAAAAAAAAAAGTAATTCCTTGTGAGTACCACTTCTCTGATTTTAGGTACCAGATGACTCTCAAAACCATCTTGAGTCCACAAGAATCTTGAGATATAAGTGATATATAATTTGTTGAATATTGAACTGTATGGTGACTTTTCCGTGTTATTATCTGGCTCTTAATTCAACACACTGGGCAAATGTCCCCAGGGGGCAGGGAAGACAGGAGTTGCAGCTCACTGATGTGCCCTGACAGCTATCCTCTTCCATACCCTGCCCGCTGGGCATCTTGTTAGATCCGCCACGATTACTTTCTAAACCCCATGGTATTTGTGACTTTGCCCATGACGTCACCCCTTGCTGATGTCTGCACATACATCAGGCTGGCCTCCTGGCTGAAACAGTTCTCTCTCAGTGCCCCAATTCTGCAGCACGGTTTGAAGTTTTCGTGCTGGGTCTTTTAAATTATTTCTTCTGCCCATTCTACTTAGGATTGCTCGAAAAATAACAACAATAAGCCTGTCTTAACTTTGCCAAAAGAAATTGCCTGGGAGTTTTCAGAAGCCACATTTAATTTATGAATAAATGAAATGGATCTTCTCGACCAACCATGACAATAAGCACTGGCCTACATATTCAGGGCCTGAAAGAAGTTGAGGCAATGGGCCTAATGAGAAGCAGTCAGCGAATCTAATGAGAATCAGACAGAAGGCCTAATGAGACATTTAACATGCTCTGCCTCTCCCTCCTCTTTTGTTCAGTTTTCATGGGAATCTGTGTTTGGGGAGCTCTGTTGCACTGACTACAAGCAGATACATATGGCCTCAGTGGGGCGATCCAGGAAACAATAGAAAGACATGACAATGGCCAGGGATGGGGAAGGTGGAACTTGGAAAATATATCCAAAGGCCACGATAACGTGGTGGGGTAGGGCTTTTTACTTATATTTTAATTCTATCTATGCCTTTTCCAGAATACCATAGAGTCATAGAGCTATTGGTAATGATACAATAAACAGGCAGAGATTTCAATCACGTTACATCACTGCTCAGAGGGAAATAAAGATAAGAAAAGCACGCTGTGCAGTTTCTGTGGCTGACTGTTGCCATTCAGGGAGGAATGACTGGAATGTAGGTGTTGCACAAAGGAGGATACCTGGAATAGTCTCCTTATGAGGCAATGTTCCTTGGAACACTAGGTGTTTTCATTCGTTGACCTTGAATGGAGCTGGCAGCTAGAGAAATAGCTATCAAATTATAGGTTGGGCTGGGCAGAAGGTGGGGGCAGGAACACAGACTGAGTTACAGCTCAGCATCTCCATTACCTGTGCTGGAGGCACTCCAAGGAAAGATGTATATCTCCGTGCCACTGTTTGAAATTTTGTCTGACCCATAGAGTTAACAGTTTTGGAGTATAGCTTGGTTTTGAGAAAGTAGGCAAGATTTCTGTCTTTTTTGGCTTGCAAGCACAAGAAATTTGCATTGGCCCTTGTTGCCTGCCTATCAAATAACAGTCTCTTTGGATATACATACTCTGTTTTATTTGCTTGCCCAAATATATGCTTTAAATGCAACTCTATCCCACTTTCTATCCATTTATTTATTTATGACAACTCTTCTTTTGGTTGTCAAGGTCCAGCTTCTGCTGGCCCACCTGTATTTGACTTAAAGATCTGAAGGTAAATGGAACAGGCTGGCTCTTTGGTGGCGCCATCTAGTGGCCTCCCTTGGCAACACAGTTCTCAGTAATCAAATAACTAAGGATTGAAATGTCAGATTATTACCTACCTTGGTGGGGGAGGACAGAGCAGAAGTTCACTGACATTTATAAGTTCCAGGCGCTAGACTCAGAATCCACACGTCAGCTTTTCTAAACTTTACAAAAATTCTATGGAGTAGATAATATAATTCTCTAAATGCTGCTATTCATATTCACTAAAATTCATTGAATGTTTCCTATGGGCAGAGCACTGTGCTAGATGCATTTTATATCATTGGCTTGTTTTTCCTAGAAATAACACTATGAGGTGCAAATTATGTGGTCTTTTGAGTATAATTGCTAGGATTTTTAAATCCTTACTTGCTGTGTGACCTTTAACAAATTACTTAACCTCTCTGTGCTTCAGGTTCCTCACTTATAATAATAGCAATATAATAATAACATATACAAGATAAAGTAAGCACCTGTAAAGTGTTTTGAAAAGTGTCTGACACATAGTAACTGTTCAACGTATGCCACTAGTATTATTATTAATTTAGCAGCCTCAGCTCCTGCCCAAGTGGAGCTAAACATTTCTGGACAAAAACCCCACTATATTGACTGGTCTCGTAAATTTCATGTCCATAAATCTCAAGTGGACACTCAACAGCGCCAGGCACCCCATGTATTTCCCTTTCATGTTCACTTTTAGATTCCCCCAAATAACCGTCTCCTGCCCTTCTATCCTCATATCCTCTACATCATGACCACTCTCACCCTCAGCCAATGAACTTGCCTTATTATTGAGAAAACAAGCAATTAGCCAGGACCTTTTTCATCTCTCCCTCACCGTGTTTGCTGACCTACCTGTTCTCTGCCCTCTGTCTTTTGATAAGGGATGAAGTTCCCACTCTCATCAAATGGCAACTGTTCCAATTACACACCTGGATCTCATGCCCTCTTGTCTTTTCAAAGACTTGGCTCCTGTCTTTGCTAAATCATCAGATTCTCCCTCTACTGGATCACTGCCATCAGCATACAAACACACGACCTTAAAATATTCTGCCTGTGGCTACACCCCCTCCAGTTAACACCCCATTCTCTGTTCCCCATTGTTCTGGGTAGAATGAGGAAAACCAACTTATTCCAATAAGCCTTCTATTTCCACCATACCCTTGAGTCTGCCTTTGTCAAGGTCACCCAGGACCTCCATGCCACCAAATGCATTGGTGGCTTCTCTCTCCTCGCTTTACTTCTCAGCAGGATTTAATGGGTCTTCTCTGAATCTGGGACACCACACTCTCCTTCATTCACTCCCCCCTCACCTGCCGTCCTCTGATTCATCTTTAAATGTTGAAGCGCCCACCCAAGAGCTCCATCCAAGCCCCCTTCTCTTCTCTATCTGCGTCGTTAGCTTAGAAAGTTCATCCAGACCCATTACTTTAAATATCACCTATATAAAAGTTGAAAAGAGATATCCCCAGAGCTGTCCTTTCCCTGAAATCCAGACTCCGATTCCTACTCCTGACTTGCTTGCGATTTCCATGTGGATATGTCACCGACTAGTGCCCTGGGGAACTCAAGGGTGGGTTTGGAAGTGTTTACCTGTTGTTATGTTAAGGAGACAACCAGTAGCCACCCTGAAGCTAACCAAGCCTCCCTACAAGAGCTGCGCCCATGACCTTACCTTATTTTTAATGTGAAGATCTCTTCAAGAGGAGATTAAGCTGCATTACCATAATCTGCAGTGTACCCGGCTCTCCCCTTTCAATATTCATTGCCTAACCAAATAAAAGTTCCTCTTTCCCTTTGTTCGGGGATGCCATGACTTTGGAAATGATTTCTCATGGCCTCCTCTTTGCTGCAAATACACTTTACTTTGTGAGACCACTTCCACTGGTGTAGAGTCTTAAATTTAACTCACCAGGAGGCGAGCCCACTTGGTTCGGTAACAGATATATAATAGGTACCACAAACTGCCGCACAATAATTCTGATATCATCCTCAGCATGTTCCTTGTCCAGTTATTGTTTTCTTCTCAGTAAGTAGCATGACTGTTCACCTAGTTGGTTGTGTCAAAAGCCTAGAAGCCAAAAACCAAGGAACCTCTAAGGAGGAGACTTTGACGACAATTTCCCTTCCTTAACCTTAAAAATATGTTTCACCTCTGTCCACTCCTCTCCATGTGGACATTTCCCACTAGCAAGAGTCCCACCATTTCTCACTTGGCCCCTGAAATGTGTCTCCTAACTTACTGTTCTGATCCCATCCCACACATCTATAACCCACTCACCACACAGCAGCCAGAGGCATTATCTGAAAATATAAATCAGATCACACCGCTTCTCTCCTTTAAGTTCATCAGATGGCTTCCTTTCACATTGTAATTAAGTCCAAATTTCTCATCCTGGCTTACAAAACGCAATATAGCATAGCGTCTTTAAGAAAAACGATAATGAAGCTGTTCCTTAATTCTGAGAGTTCTCCAGTAACTTTCCCTCAAATTCCTTTTTTTTTTTTTTTTTTTTTTGAGCTAAGTTAGCCAGAGTCTAACTTGGTTGTGCACAATCAAAGAACCATAATTACATAGCTTAGGACTAGAGTTCCGTTTAATGTCTGGCTCTTCAGAGGAAAACATTTGGGATATGGATAAATTATGGACATGTCAACCAGATTGCAAACTCCTTCCATCAGAGACCGATTGGTTGTGTGTGTGTGTGAGAAGTATAATGAGAAATACATATGCACACAGAAACATAGTGGTACTTAATAAGAACTTGTTGAGTTGTTTTGAATTTGACTTACAATTTCTCTATGAAATCTGCCTTTTCCCAAATCTCAAAAACAAAACAAAACACTCCCATCTTGCCCTGGAGGGGAAAAGAACTGGCAAAATGAGGCCTCTATTATGGGACTACTGGACAGGGCCAACTAATCTATGAGGCGCAGTGCCGAGGGCCCAGGATACTTTTAGGGGCCCACAAAAATGTTTTAATACTTTTTTTTAATCAGAAGAAAAAGATTAACATAATAATAATGAAACTAGCTTGTATTATATTTGTCTTTATACTAAAGCAGTCATAAAATGTAATTTTTTTTTTTTTATGGAGGCAAGCGTCGATGAAGGCAAAGATGCTAGAAAGGCACCCATGAAAGTCATACTATGGCCCTGCTGCTGGAAGCTGTGCTCTCTACAGAAAAGATTGAGGAAGGGGGCTTCAGGATTTCCGGTCCCATTAGAATTTCATTGATTGAGGAAGGCCAAATGAAACCCAAATTAAGTGACATAGGGAAGCAAAAATAGCAGCTTTGCACTGCATTAATTTTGTTTCTGTTTAACAAACGCTTACATAGGGCTAACTGGGTGCAAAGCACTATTCTAAATGCTTTATAATCACTAAGTCCTATAATCGACAGTCTCCTACACGAATATGTAGCGAGTATCAAACACCTTCACTTGACCTCTGCTAGCCTACTTCCTTCTCAAGGTGGATGTTCTTGAAGGACCAAAAGAAATGGAAGCACAGAGTTTTTGAACTTGTGACTCCAACATAGCAGGCATGAAATAGCTGAAAAATGAAAAATTTTTTAAAGTTTAGGTTATAGTACCAACGGTTGATGTACCCTTGAATCGCCTCAGTGATAGTTGTTCTTATTGCAGGAAAACAGGAAGAATGCTTTAAAAAGACAAAAACAAGCTGTGAGCAATGGGAGAGTTTGTCTTTCAGGCAGCCCTCTGACCATAGAAGGTGTCCTCCAGCCTAAGTTTACGAAGCCCAGTCTCCAGGCTTTCCCCAGACCTGAGATAAAGTTACAAGTGTGTCACTTCAGCAGGTCCCAGCCCAGCAGTGCCTGTCATTCCACAGTCTGTGGAGGTGTGCTCATAATGTGTTGTATTTGCATTGAGTGTATGTTTACACATGCCCGTCTAGGGCTTAAATTAACTGTTACGAAAACATAAATGTGCTCCTTGTGTAGTGTTTTTTTTTTTTTTCTTTTCAAAAAATTCCTTTCGTAGTGAAATTTCAAGTTGAAGAGTCATTTGAAGCCATGCTAAAGAGAGATCACTTAAGCTTTCGTGAAGTCCACTGTCACTAGAGGCACAATGGACAAGACTTGCTCTGGCTGAGAAGAACCTGATGGGGAGAAGCTCCTTGTAGAACAATCCTTCTCAATCCTGGATGCTCAAAAAGTCATTAGAAGGCTTTCTAGAAGATACCAATACTCAGGCTCTACTTGGACCATTAAATCAGAATCTTTGGGATTGTACCTGGGCATCAGCCTTTCTAAAAGCTCCCTGGGTGATGCTGATATGCAGCCATAATTCAGAAAAAACGCTAATTTAGTACCAACTGGGTACTGGGTCTACTAACGTTTGCAAGTAAGATGACCAACCCTTTGTACCTATAGGGTGCTATACAGTTGTGACCTCTTCCATGTAACCCTACATTCTTCTCTGTCTTTGTTCTGGGATGACTTTTTAATTTAATAGTAATTAGATACTCAACCAACCAGACCTAGTTTCAAAGTCATTTGGGAATTAAATCTTCATTGAAAAAACTTCTTAGAACTGCAGAGAGGCCACTGAGAGATGTCAGGGCTGGATCCCAGGATGACTGAGAGAACCCCTAGGAGTAGTTGGCCAGTAGTGGAGGAGTTGTTCACCAAGACACCAGGGGAAGCATCACCAGAGGAACAGTGCAAACCATTGTCTAGACAGGGAATAAAGCCAAGTCAAGGGATCAATGCCAAGAAAACTGATTTGAGGAGAAAGTGAAGCTAATCATTCCTATTTGACAAAGATTTCTTGAGTACCTATTGTATTCCAGGTATTGGGCCAGGTATTTTTTTTTTTTTTTTAGAGCCACACCCTACTTGTCACAAGGATAGTAACTCTTTATTTTTTTTTTTTTGCTGAGGAAGACCTGCTCTGAGCTAACATCTGTTGCCAATCCTCCTCCTTCCCCCCCCCCACCGCCAAAGCCCCAGTAGATAGTTGTATGTCGTAGTTGCACATCCTTCTAGTTGCTGTATGTGGGACGCAGCCTCAGCATGGCCAGAGAAGCGGTGTGTCGGTGCGCGTCCAGGATCGAACCCGGGCCGCCAGTAGTGGAGCGTGCGCACTTAACCGCTAAGCCACGGGGCCGACCGAAGGACCAGGTATTGTAAGTACAATCTTACTCACTAGGAGCTGAGAGTTTTGGGAAGAGATGTCATCAAATAATTTCAAAATTACATGAGAAGTTATGAGCAGAGTGAGAAAGGATATTTGTCTCAAGGTGATGCATTTGAGAAGACTTCTAGAACATACAAACTTATCCAAGTCTTGAGAAGTAAATGTTAGTGAAGCAAATTAGAAATGCCCAGGAAGTGGGCAAAGCAAGGGCAAAGCCACAAAGTCATGATACAACGGGGGTGTATATGGAGGGTGGTGTCTGGTAGACCATAAACTGTCTGGTGTGATCAAAGATTAGAATGTTAGATAGGAAAGAGCAAGGTCAGATCCATATGGTAGATCCATGGTGCTGATTGCAGTCTGGACAATGGGGCTAAGAGTGGGGCTGGAGTGGAGATCATGGTTATAGGAGGGTGAGCAGAAGACTACTGCAGTGGTCCAGGTGAAAGGTGGTAGGACCAGGACTGGCACCAGTGCAATGGGGGTGGATATGAGTGGAGAGAAAGTAAAATCAGCAGGACTTCAGGGTTAATTGGATGTGTGGGATAAGGGAGAGAGAGAAAGAGTAGACTTTAAATAAGAAAAGTCAGATGCTGGGAGAACGTTGCCCTCAGGACATGGAATTTGATAGGGGTGGGGACAGGCAGTTTAAGATAAAGGCCATGAACCACATGAGGGTTTGAGGTACCAGCTTTCAATGGGGTGCCAGCTGTGTGGCTCAGGGATGCCTCAGCCTTGAGTTGTTAAGTTGGATTGGGCATCTGCAGAAAGTGAAGCGGAAAGATCTTGCCTGTCTCCTTCACTTTCATTCTGTATTTTACTCATCACATTGACAGTTGGGATTAGTACTTTCCTAATTCAATTGTTTTGTAAATCTCCATTCATCTGATGATTGATTACAGGTGGCTATAAACTGAGACATGATGGAGAATAGCTTGGCCTCCCCATGCTCCTTCCCTCAGTAAACCAGAGGCCTGGACAATCTTGGGGCTGCCTCAGGAAACATAACACACTCTAAATGAGGAGCTGAAGGAAGGTAGAACATTTAAATTAACCTCCAGTGGAAACCCCAACCCAGTTGTTATGGTCATTCTTGGCACGAAAGCCCTCCCACGTTGGCTAGAATCCAGAAACACAAAATGGTAAAAATTGCAGGACAGAAAGTTGGCATGCACCCTGTGGTGATTTCCCCGTCCCACTGACCCCCTGCCTTGGAATTCTGTCTAGACTTGGCTTCAAGACACATTCCTTCAGCCTTCAGTAGGCAGAAGTGTCCAGCCCTTGCAATCTGTACATGATTTAAAAAGAGCTAAGAACAGGCTCTCAACAAACCACTGCTTTCTAAAGGTCAAATCTCACTGCTCCAAGTGTGACTGGGAAATGCAAATATATTCCAGATCGCTCAGCCACAGGTGCAGAAGCCGAGCACTGCAAATTCACGTGCAGACTGGCGGGGTACTGTCTCTGAGTCTCCAGATGCACAGGGAATGCTTTATGTACAGGAAGACAGAGGCTACACAGGGACAGCTGGGCTTCAGAGAAAAAATAGTGTGGACATGTAGTTAACTCTACCACAAATCCCCATATTCCAGCCACCAACATGGGAGAGAGAAATGAAGCATCCAGGGGGATTTTATCCATGCATTCACTCCAAAAATTCTGAGTGCTTACTATATGTCAGACATTTTCTAAAAATGTTTTCCTGCCTGTGACAAAATTGCTCACACTAGAGGAACATGTTTCTTGCCACTTAGAAATCACTATGCAATTCGGGGAGTGAGAATATCAGCATACCATTTGCCCCTGATGTATGGTATCATCAGCAAAGTGATTTTACGCCTTTTTTTTTTTTTTTTTTTTGGTGAGGAAGATTAGCCCTGAGTTAACATCCATTGCCAATCCTCCCCTTTTTGCTGGGGAAGATTGGCCCGGGACTAATATCCGTGCCCATCTTTCTCTACTTTATATGTGGGACACCTGCCACAGCATGGCTTGGTAAGCAGTACATCGTTCTGTGCCCAAGATCTGAATCCGCAAACCCTGGGCCGCCAAAGCAGAGCACGCAAACTTAACTATTACACCACCGGGCCGGCCCCAATGACTTTCTTTTTATCTAACTAACCTAGTCCCTTTTCATAAATGACCTATAGAGAAACCTACCCTGAGAAGTGAATTTTACAGAGGAAGCAACCTGCCTGAAGGAGGTTGGGAAATGTTTAACTGGAACTGCGATTGTCAGTCCCTCCTGTGCCCAATGGGTATATTGCCAGGAGGCTGGTGCCAAGGAGGGGCATAGGTTTCCAAATTCTCCATGAATAGAAATGCAAATAATTTTATGTGATGATTATAGTGATGATGATAGGGAAATAGACTAAGGAAAATATTGAAGGAAGTAAGAAGAATGAGAAAAAAGCACAAGAAGAATCTAAAAGTATAAGGTGAGGGAAGTGTTCAGGAACATTGATACCAGGGCATCATTCATTCAGAGATATTCATTTATGTCTTTGCTTGAGGAAGATTAGCCTGCGAACCCAGGCTGGGGAAGCGGAGCACGCCGAACTTAATCACTACCCCGTGGGGCTGGCCCCCAGAGATATTTATTGAGAACCCTTTATTTTCAGGCCCTGCTAGGTGCTGGGGATGTAACAGTAAACAAGAAAACCATACTTTCATGGAACTTTCATTGTGGTGGTGAAAGAGAGAAAACTGAAAAAAGATTTTTTAAAAAAGTAAATATATAGAATGCCAAGTGCTGATACAGGAGGTAAGGGGGTTGTAATGTGCACGTATGTCCCAGAGTGGGTGTTAATTTGCTTATTGTATGTCAGGGAAAGATACACCTAGAAGATAGCATTTAGGAAGAATCCAACAGCTAAATGGAGTCATTCTTTGGGCACACAGAGTTGATTCTTTGACTTTCTCGTTGTTTCTATTCCCAGCCCTGGAGATGCGTAAGTGAACCCTTCACTTCCAGTATCCTCAGTTTCATTACCTATCAGAATCATACTGCTGTTAAAGTATAAGGGAACATCTTCTGATTATTGGACCATGTGAACTAAGACACAAGAAGAGTTTATGAGCAATGCCTACCTTCTGTGCCCTCCTCTGGCCAGGTGCCAGATCTCCTGCTTTGTATGCCAGGTAGTTTCTGAGTCATTCCTGCTTCTTCCAAAAACATCAAGAAACCTATCCAGAGCGTGTGTTCCAATCTCTTCAAAATAAGGGCATGGGATTTGTTAATTCAGATCAAGGAGTTAAAAAAGAATAATATTGGGAAGCTGGCAGGCTTCCAGTGTGGGTGTAACTCTTTGGGAGAGGAGGGGTGTGGATATTTTCTTTGTTCTTTTTCCTCCTTACATTGGATTTTTGGAGTATTCTCATTCTAGTATCAACAATATGGAAGAAACTAAACTCCGTCATCTTATTCAAATGTGCTTTATTAAAGGAGATCTCTCTACTTTCAGGCTATGTACACACTGCACACCTGCAGGAGGCCATCCATTTCACCATTTGGAGTCTTGTTTTGGCTGACCCTGTCCTGACCAGCAACCAGCAGACCCTGACCTTGGGAGCAGGGGTGACCACACCATGTGGAACAACATAGTGCACGATAGATTTCCTAAGCAGCCTGCACACCTTTCTCTCTGCTGTGCCCCTTCCTCAGGTATATTAAGGGTTTTGGAGTCTTAGACATAATTTTACATTTGGGCAATTGGGTAGCTAAGCTGCCTTAGAACTCTTGTCCCTATAATCCTTTACAATTGTACAATGTTTTATTTGTTTTTCAAAGTTCTTTCATATATTTTCTTACTTGTTCCTCATAATAGGGTTGTTAGAAAGCTTGCACAATCTGCTAATCTCCATTTTACAGATGGAAAATCTGAGTCTCAGGGAGGTAGAGTAGCTTGTCAAAGGACCTGAGCAAGTAGTTTCAGAGTGCTGAGTGACATCCAGATCTTCTGACTCTGAATCTGTTGCTCTTCAAGTACATCTCAAATGTGTAGAACCTTGGGATTGGATTCTGGCCACGTGTAAAATTCTTGCCAATGGGAAACAAGTCACCTCTTACCTACCTTCTGCCTAAGAAGTAATTTGATCTCCTTGGATTCATGAAGGAAACTGCAGATGAAGCTGTTTCCTGTGCAATGAGATGTGAACATGGTGAGAATTTGTGACACTGAGAGCCTTTCACTTCCCACCTTCCCTCCCTAGAAGCCCTCCACCCAGGCCTTGGTCATGATTCCACCAATGCTTTCTAATTTATGAGTTCAGCTCCATTTGTTGAAGAGTTTCCAGTTAAGCTACACAGGATAAGTAAAAGTGATGGGACATAGCCTTCACCTGCCATAACTAAGCTTTTTCCTCTGTGTAGTGAGAAAACACAGCTCACACAACACTGAACACATCCAGTGCCACTTAATGGGTAGTAGGGAGGGCTTCTAGGGAATAAAAACAAGGGTGATGTGGTCTATCTTCATTTGTGATCTAGAACCTTGCTACCCAAGTGGTCTGCACACCAGCAGATCAGTATTACCAAACACAGAAACTCAGGCCTCATTCAAGACCTCTTTAATCAGGATGTGCATTTTAACAAGATCCCTAGGTAATGCATATGCACTTTTGAGTTTGGGAAGCCTGTGCCAGAGAACTGATTTCCCATGAGGCTGCATGTGGAGAGAGTCGTGGCCCGACTCCGAATCCATCCCCTCTGTCTCCCTCTCTCTCTCCTTCCTCCCCTGTATCTTTGTCTACGTCTGTCTGTCTCTCTCACAACACCCAAATCTCACAACACTCTTGCTCTTGAGTCTACTCCTTGAATTTTCACAACTTGTAGATATGTTTTCTTTCCCCACTTTTCAGGCACTGAAACTGAGGTGCAAAGAGAAGAGTAATTCACCTGGGGTAAAACTGCCATCAAGTGTGACTGCCCCTGGGATTTGAATCCAGGTTTGGCTCACTCCAAAGCCAAATCTCTTCCCATTATAACCAGAACTCTTCCATACAAGGCCTCTATGGCTCAGTCTTTCCAGAGGAAGCCTTTTCAGAACAGGAAAAAGCAGTGCTTACCCATCCTGTAGGCCCACAAGAGGAAGCATTCCTCTGGCAGCTCAGGGCTTCCCCTCTGCGGTCACGGAATGGCTGAGGGAACTTCAAACTTCACAACTTCAAACACCATCCAGAGAGAGAAACGTTCTTCTATCTGCTATTTCTGGGATCTGTTATCACTCTTTGGCACAAATTGTTTCATTCCTATACTTGTAATGATCACAGGGGCTGAAGATGAAAACACTGACAGATTTAAAACAATTTGGGGGGCCGGCCCCGTGGCTTAGCCGTTAAGTGCGCACACTCTGCTACTGGACAAGCACACCGACGCACCGCTTGTCCGGCCATGCTGAGGCGGTGTCCCACATACAGCAACTAGAAGGATGTACAACTATGACATACAACTATCTACTGGGGCTTTGGGGAGAAAAAGGGAAAAAAAGGAGGAAGATTGGCAATAGATGTTAGCTCAGGGCCAGTCTTCCTCAGCAAAAAGAGGAGGATTGGCATGGATGTTAGCTCAGGGCTGATCTTCCTCACAAAAAAAAACCCAAAAAACAAAAACAATTTGGGGGCACTCCTGGATCTGTGGGTGGAGTCTTTCCACTCAATCTCGTGGCTAAACAGGAAGAAGTGAATTCCCCCTGCCGCACCCTACTCCTAGCCAATCAGGTTACAATAGGTAAAGTGAAAATATATATTCTCCTGAGGAGGAAATCCATTCTGAGGAGGAAACCAAAAACCTCTACAAAAATTAAGACTGTACTAACAATATATTTATGGACAGGGTCATATATTCACTGAAAAAAGTCAAGTCACAAAACAGGATTTTCAGCATTCTTCTATGTCTTTTTAAAAAATTATTTATGTATAAAACAGGATATATAAAAGAATGCTAAGAATAATAGGGTTATGGGAGATTTTTATTTTATTCTTGATGCTTATCTCAATATTTTGGTTTTTCTCTATAATAAACATATATTACTTGTGGAATACATATTTAAAACATTTTTAAACATATCCTTTTTTCTTTAGCATCATTATCATCCTCAACATCAGTATCCACATTTTAGGACCTATACAGTTCGACAGCATTGTATATAATTAATTTTTTTGAAGCACTGCCTTGTAGTATTATTATCTCAGTAGCTTATGCCATTCTACAAAAGATCCTTTCAGGGAAACTACATCTTCCTTAAGAAAAATGAAACCTAGAACGTGGTAGCACCAGATGGAGATCTCGTGGGGAGGGGGATGAGGCAATAAGCCCACCTTCCTTTCCCTTGAAGTTGCCCTCACCATAAGCTTTTATTCCCACCCATGGTTCCATGGGTGCTTTTGGCCTTGAATACTTCTGCACACATTCAAACTAAACATCTTCACCTAGTTGTCTCTTTGCATAGCTGGAAACATGTTGGAAATTTTACAAATAAAATCAAAGAATTTACTAATGAATAAGGAATTACAAAAGATGAATAAACCTGAAGTACCATGATTCTATTACATATACCATGCTCTTTGGGGAGTATAGATGGGAGCTCACACAAATGAAACTATTTAGAAATGAGAGGGCTGCGTCCTACTCCCTAGATCCACCCCAGCTTTCTCCAAGCTTCCTTTTCTCTTTTTGAGAGAGAGAGAGAAAGAGTTTTCACAGTGTATCAATCAACCTCTCAGTTAAAAGAATGACTTCCACATAGGCCCCAGATCGTCAACAAAAGTATTTATTTTACTTCTATTGGCTTCTCTGTGGGGATAATAAATAAAATGTAAAATCATGGTTCTTGCTCTGAGAAGCTTACCATTTCTGGTGGGAATATCCAACAAATGCCTGGAATTCATGTTGGAACATCAAGAAAGAAATGTGTAAATGCTCTCCATTTATCATTTGGCTCATAGTTGGATGGTCTGTCTCCTTCATTACTGCTTCCTCAAAATCATAAGTGACCCTTGCAAACCGGCTGTAATGGCACCTCTTGCATGAAGCCTTCTCTGATCCCCTCCTCCAAGGTCAGAATTACTTTTATTATGAACTCCCAACATATACTGTGCTTCTTTGGGGAGACATTTCACAGTTTAAAACACTGATTCTCCACTGGAGGAAAGGGGTGTGGGGCACAGCCTCTGAGAAGCATCAAATAATAGCAACAAGAGCAATAAATGCCTTCTATTGAGAATTTATAAGCTGGACAATATAATGTTTTCTTAGAATATCTCATTTAATGATAACACTAATCTTATGAGATTCAAAATGATTATGTAACTCATTAAAATCACACATACAGAAGATCTCACAGTTTAACCCACCTCTGTTCTATCCCAGTGACACTGCTCTGCATCACCAGTGCATCCTGATGGTTTTCAGATCACCCCTTGTCCCCTCCTCTGCTTCCACCCCACCAGCCTGGATCGTGGCCGCCTCATCATGTCCACACAGTCTTGTCGGTCAGTGAGTCCCAGGCTTGGTGGCAGAGGGCCACATCCCTCTCAGCCTCTGGGGTGAAATGATATTAAGGGCCACTTTTTGACCCTATTCATCTGCCTTATCTCTCCTGCTGGGTTTGGTACCCCTGTAGGGAAGAAACTGTACCTTCTTCATCTATCTGTGATCTCCCTCACACACCATCACCATGGAGTCTAGAACAATGTCTTACTCCTGTCATTTCTGTATGAGTTTTTTTAATAGCATTTTTGAATAAAGGAAAGAACATAGAATAAACAGATTATGTGAGTGAAAATATAAGGTACAAGTGCTAATGTTTGCAGGTAAAGAGAGGCTCTCTGGAGGAGGTGACTTTTTTATTTCTTTTGGCTGGGAGGAACTTGACTTAGCAGAGATGAAGGTGAAAGGCAGTCTAGTTGGGGAGAATTGCATAATAGTCTGATGTAAAACATTTCTTGATGTTGATGAGAAATGACGGTGCTGATAGATTTCCTGTGACCATAGAACAGATGAGCAAGAAAGTTTAATTCTGGGAATTTCTGTTTTCCATCCCAGGGATTATTCCTTGGGTCATTATCGCTTCAGTGGATGAAGGTACTTGCTAAAAATAAGCTACTAATGTTTTCCTTAGAATTACAGCACACGTCACAAGATACTAATGACCCAATGCTGCACTGTTTTCTTTTCATTTCAGTTGGCCTCAAACAAATAAACTCGATAAATATTATCAGAGTCACATATGCTCATTAAGGGTTATAGTCAGTGGCTATGTTTGTTTTACTGTGTAATAGATGATGAAACCATGGTGATGAGTGGAGTAAGTGGGGATGGTTTTCATATTTTCCCATCTTAACACTGGAGACTTGCTCATTGTTTTTTTACTAGCTCGTATTAGAAATAGAACAGCTTGCTAAAACACTTATTCATCTTGACATGACTTAAAGCAGTCCACATTCACATCTTCTGATCTAGCCCAATGATAAATGTTTGAAAGTAGTTCTTAAATATAACATTGAATGTTAAATAAGCATTTTCAGTGGCTAGACAACTGGTGTGAAAGCTTTCAAATAATAAGTATCCTTTCATAACTTATTAACTCACCATAATTAAAGATTTTGTCGGTAATCATTTTATGGATAAGAGGACAAAATTTGTCTCATGTTATAGAAGATTTATGTTATAAACAGTCAAGTACTGGCTTACTGTCTTTTTTTTTTTTTTTTAAGGTTTCAGGCCAGTAAAAGAAATTAAGCACTGTAATTATTTCCTAATGAAAATACCACACATTTTTATATCAGATCCTCATGGCTTTCATAGTTTTAAAGAGACTATGGAAAATGATGAGTCTTCTCACTCTTCCATAAATGCTTACCAAAATGGTAAAATTGTACCTGTGATCTGACTATCTCTAAGGGCTCATTTCCCCTTCTTGCTCTAATCCGTCCTTCTATTAACAGAGTGATCTTTCTAAAATACAATCTGATCATATCACTCTCTGTGTGAAAACCTTCAATGGTTCCCTATTAACATAACCCAAGCACCTTTGAATGATATATGTGACTATTCAGATGATGGCCTATTTTAGCTCCTCTGTAAATTCTCCTTTCACTCTTTTTTACTCTTCTCCTATGTAACTCATAATGACCCTGAACTTCATATGTCCTGAAACTTGTGGTCTTTTGTCCTTCAGCCTTCAGATACCTTCCCCTTTGTCTTCCAGGTAAAATTGTTTTCGTCACAACTCCACTCAAATGTAAATTCTTCTGAGATTTTTTTTTTCACTTTCAACATCTAGTCGTTCCCTTTCTCTGTGTTCTTCTAGTACATTCTCCAGGCATTCATAACATGACATTTCCATCACCCTGTATTTTCATTATGTTTTAATGTCTATCCCCTATCCCCATGCTGAAGACTTTGTCTTTTTTCTAAGTAAAAGCTCAACACTGATACAATCCCTAGCCCCGAGCAGGTACTCCATAAATGTCCATTTACAGCACAATTGAATAAATGAATCACAAACTGCTCCTTGTAAAGATGGAGCACACCCAGAGCTTATGCCTTTTAATGCCCTGGCGCTTGTTGCAGTTTCACACAGGAGTTCCAGACCAAAGCCAGGGATATGGTTCTGCAAAAGTGTCCAAGTGGCTTTTAGTTTCTAGTTAAAACCACATATGCCCAAGAAAATATCAGGAGTGATTACTTGAATAACCACCCTCACTTTGTCCACATAAAAATGGTGAACACATACTTTCTCCTTTGAAAATGTTCCTTTGAGTCTCTGCTGAGTTGTATTCATCTAGAAGAACAAAGGGTGATTAGCATGTCACCAACCAGACTGCAGGAACTGTATGTTTGGCAGCCACTTCCGCAAGGATACAGGCCTGCATTTAGTTTCCAGACAGATTTCAGGGACCTGACTTACAGGAAAGGCTGCATGAGACCAAAGAAAACAGAATCACACTTGATAGTGATAATGGTTCCACCAACATCTTCTAAATCTGCTCTGCAGTTATATAATCAATGCCATTTAAAAATGGTAGCCATTGGGCCGGCCCGGTGGCTTGGTGGTTGGGTGCGCGCGCTCCGCTGCTGGCGGCCCGGGTTCGGATCCCGGGCGTGCACTGACGCACCGCTTCTCCAGCCGTGCTGGGGCCATGTCCCACATGCAGTGGCTGGAAGGATGTGCAACTATGACATAGAACTATCTACTGGGGCTTTGGGGGAAAAAATTAAATAAATAAAGTTATAAAAATGGTAGCCATTAGAATATAGTTATAAAAACAGAATGACCCAGATGGGAGGAGCCTTAGGGATAATTTTGTCAATACTCTTTATTATTCAGACATGGATATAATAGCTAAGAAACAAGTCCTATTTGCTTAACCCATTTGGGATACAGGGGAAAAATTCAGGTGAAGATAATACATAGACGCAGCAGTGTGATAGAGTGGACAGGCCATCAGTTCTGGGGTCAAATAAGCCTGGATCCATCACTTATCACCTGTATGGCCATAGGCAAGTTAGTTAACCTTTTCGAGGCTCAGTTTCTTCAATTGTAAACATACATACTGCTGTCTTTTTGAGAGGATGTGGTAAGGATTAGAGATTCTACATATGGAGCATTTAGCCCAGTGCCTGAAAGATAGGAGTCCTCCATAACTGATAGATATTATTATGCAGCAGAAAAAGAGAGGTGAATCATGTTTGGGGTGGACTTTTGTCATTTGAGGCTGCACAACGTCCAAATCTTAGTATTTGGGAGGAACCCTGGGAGAGGAGAAAGGCTCACCTTCCACTATGGAAGTTCTAAGAGGAGGGTCCCTGTCAGTGGGAGAGTGGACCCCTGGTTGAACTTGGCCAATCAAAACCTCTGCCTGGGGCCCTGGATCTGGAAGTGACTGGCTGCAAGGGCACCACCCAGGGCCGTTACCAGGCTCCTGCTGCTCCTGTGTTCTGTAAGAGGATCCAGCTCTACAGGCTCCCTGGGCTCCTACATGTGCTCTGAGCCTGACGTTTCTGGGAGCTCGCTGATATCCTCCAGAAAATTCCTTATTTGTTTAGGTTAAATAAACTTGATTTCTATTATTTATGACTAGCAAGAAGACACTCATTATAGATATAATTCTAACAGAGGCAGACCAATACTTTCCGATCTATTCACAGTCCATTGCTAACACAGTTGGGGCTGTATCACCTCCTCCATTATAACCATGGCTTAATTTTCTGTGTTCATGGAGAAAATGTAGTCTACAAAAATGGGAAACTGTGGATAAACCACAAAGTTTACTTTAATTCACAAGATTAAGCAATTATATTCACAAACCAAGGCTAAGAGGCATCTTTGTTGATTCTGAGTTTAAGGGCTTGACCTAAATGGCAGCAAGAGAGAGTCGGAGAGCAGAAGCCCAGAAAATTCAGTGTCACTAAGTGAGAGCCAGTTACAAAAGAAATGGTCATCTAGTGCAAGCATGACTTTGTGCTAAGTAACCAGTGATTTTCCAATGTTTTTAAGTTGGAGGGAAATATATCACAGATGTGTTGGCTCTAGAGACAATAAAAACAGCTCCTTAAATCACCAAGAAAGGGAGGGGGGAAGGTAATACAATACAGGATAAATCAGGCAGGAGTGGGCAGGATTGTTTGTTATGCTTGAGGGTAGCAAGGGGATGATGTGTTCAGTAGCAGTAAAAAAGCTGGGGGTGAAGAGGCCGTGGAACCACAAGCATCAACCAAATCAGAGAACGGCCCTGAACCCCACCCTAAAGGAATATGATATACAACTAGAAGAACACAAGAGGGATAAAATGCTAACAGAAACTCTAATGGGACAATAACATTAAAGCACATACAAATAAATTTATTAAAACATAGGGAGAGAAGTAATGAATCAATAGCCTGTGCCGAGTTCCATTATGGCAGTGGTTTTCCACATTTAGTGTACATCAGAACTATCAGAAGCTCTCATTCAAAATGCAGGTCTCTGGGCCTCTTGTCCAATAAGTGCTACTATAGTGCTTTTTGTGTGGAGCCTGAGATGTATATTTTTACCAAGTTCAAAGGTGCTTCTAATGCAGGTGGCATTTCTCATATTGCAGAAGAATCCAGTAAGGTTTTTGAGTTTCAGTAGGTACAATGCCAGGTCATATTGTCCTAGGATAATATGCTTGAGACTAAGACACCTGACATTACAGGATTATGAATAATCAGGGGTGAATTAAAGTCATTTATGAAAATTCTAATTTTCAAGGTGGACTTGTTATCTGGTGATGTGTACAATCCAGTGATAATAATAATGGCCATCATGTATTGAGCCTTCACTGTGGGCCAGACACGGCTAAGTGCTTTATGTGCATTAAAAAGTTTGCTCTTCAAAGCAACTCTATGAGGTTGGTTTTATTATTATCCCCATTTTACAGATGAAGAAACTGATAGACAGAGAGGATGAGAATCTTGGGCATCACATATTGTGATGGTTAATCTTTCGTCAACTTGACTGGGTCACAAGTCACCCGGACATTTGGTCAAACATTATTCTGGGTGTGTCTGTGAGGGTATTTCTGGATGAGATTAATCTTTGAATTGGTAGACTGAGTAAATCAGATTGCCCTCCCTACTATGTGTGGGCCTCATCCAATCAACTGAAGACCTGAATAGAACAAAAAGGCTAGTAAGAGGGAACTTTGTCTGCCTGACAGCTGAGCTGGGTTGTTGGTCTTCTCCCGGCTTTGGACTAGAACTTACACCTTTGACTTTCCTGGTTCTCAGGCCTTTGGACTCAGACTGGACCTTCCACCATTGGCTCACTTCTCCTGGGTCTCCAGATTGCTGACTGTAGATCTTGGGACTTCCAGCCTCCAGAACTGTGAGAAATTAATTTTTGTTCTTTAAGCCGCCCAGTCTATGGTGTTTTGTTATGGCCACCTGAGCAAACTAAGACAGATTTTGGTACTGAGAAGTGCAGTGTTGCTGTAACAAATACCTAACATGTAGAAGAAGCTTTGGAACTCGAGAATGGATAGAGGCTGGAAGAGTTTTTAGGTGTGTGCTAGAAATATGGACATTAAGGGTGATTATGGTGAGACCTCAGACGGAAATGAGGAACACATTATTGCAAACTGGAGGAAAGGTGATCCTTGTTATAAAGTAGCAAAGAACTTGGCTAAATTGTGTTCATGTTCTAGTGTTTTGTGGAAGGTAGAACTTGCAAGTGATGAAACTGGATATTTAGCGGAGGAAATTTCTAAGCAAAGTGTTGGAATGGCTTGGTTTCTCCTTACTGCTTAAAGTAAAATGTGAGAAGAGAGAGGTAAGTTGAAGAAACAATTGTTAAGCAAAAAGGAACCAGAACTTGAAGTTTTGGAAAATTCTCAGCCATAATGAAAAAAATGAGAAAGCTTGTTCTGAAGAGAACACTAAGAGTTTGGGTGAATAACCATTTGATAATGATACCGGCTCAATACAAGGTTGACATAAGGGAAGCCATATTGTAGGAAAGAAACCATATTGTAACTTAGAATGACCTCTGACTAACTTTGGATTTCATGGCCCCTCCAAGCTGCTATAAGTTGATAACTTTGTTCTTTTGAGTTCCTTAGGAATGTGATGACCCCTGGGCAGAGAGTCTATGCTGATAGCCATCATCAATGACAACTGAAAGATCAGGGCATGGGGTGTTGCTCCAGTCTCTGATCCATATCAAGTAAAACAAAAGACTGCCAGGGACTAAGACCAGATGGATGCCCCCACCCCAAGACCAGATGCCTCCACCCAGTAATCAGATGGATGCCCCCACCCTGGGACCAGATGCCTCCCCCACTCGGAGACCAGCACTCTATATAACTGGGTTGTAGTCTTTGTTCTGTAAGATGGTTCTTTGGACATTAGTTGGCTATCTTCCCCCTTGCTAGCAAGCTGTAATAAACTGCCCTTTCTTTTCCACCATCTTGCCTCTTGACGATTGGCTTTTGTCTCGCAGCAACCAGATCTTGCCCTTTGTGCGGTAACAATAAGAGATTGTGGATGTCACGCATGAATTTAATCAGCCATCTCATCAGAAGGCAGGAATAGGAATGAGATTATACTAGCAGAGACAATGCCAGTTTGAACTAAAGGGGACAGAGAAGGCAGGACAGAATGAAGGAAGGCTGTTAGACTTCTTGGATTTCACAGGACAGGACTATAGAGCTATTGGGCTGCAAACTTGTGCTATCTTTCAAGAAAAGAGAAGTACTCCAAAGGCAATTCAGAGATCGTCACAGCTGCCGCCACTCTCACCGCAGGCCCAAAGTGCACAGACCTGGAGGTCAAGGCTGCCTCTATCTCAATTTTAAAGTTCAGGTCTGCCACCCAGTGGGGCCATCTCAGAGAGCCACATGGACAGGGCCACTCCGCTGAACCATGGAGGTGAAGCTGCCACCTCAGTGAGCCTGGAGGGCAAAGCGTCAAACCAAAGAGGATTATCCTCCAGCCTTAAAATCCAATAGAATTTGCCTTGCTAGGTTTTGAACTTACTTGGGACCCATCCCCACTTCCTTCCTTCTGAATTCTCCCTTTTGAAATGAGAGTGTCTTGTCTTCTGCCTGTCTTACCATTGTATTTTGGAAACAAATAACTTGTCCAGTTTCATGGGTTTACACTGGAGAAGAATTTTGCCTTAAGATGAATTGTATCTTGAGTCTCACCCATATCTGATTTAGATGATGTTTGGATGATACTTTGGACATTAGATTTTAGAATTGATGCTGAAATGAGTTAAGACTTTTGGGGCTATTAAAGTGGAGTGAATATATTTTGCATGTAAGAAGGACATTTTTTGAGGGGCTAGAGGCAGAATGCTATGGACTGAATGATTGTGTTCCCCAAAATTTCATGTGTTAGAACCCTAAACCACAACATGATGGTATTTGGAGATGGGGCCTTTGGTAGGTAATTGGAGGTAGATGAGGTCCTGAGGGTAGGGCCCTCATGATGGGATTAGTGCCCTTATATAGTGCCCTTATAAGAAGAGACACCAGATTGTGTTCTGTCTCTCTTTCCCATGTGAGGACACCATGAGAAGGCCACCATCTGTGAACCAGGAAGAGAGCCCTCACCAGAACCCAACCATGCTTGCACCCTGATCTCAGACTTTCAGTCTCCAGAACTGTGAGAAATTAATTTCTGTGTTTCCCATAAATTACCACCCAGTCTATGGTATTTTGTTGTGGCTGCCCAAGCTGACTAAGACACATACTTAGGAAATGGTGGTGTTGGGATTTGAACCCCAAAGTCTAATTTGACGCCTTTCTCTTAACCAACTACACTAAATTTCAGTAGTCCTTTTTTCCCAAAAGATCTCTAGAGAGCAAACTTTGTGTCATTTCTTTTTTTTTTTTTTTAATTATTTTATTGAGGTCGTATTGGTTTATAACACTGTGTAAATTTCAGGTGTACATCATTATATTTTGGCTTCTGTACAGACTACATTGCATTCACCACCAGAAGTCTAGTTTCCATCTGTCACATATGTGCCACTTTAACTCTTTTGCCCTCCCCCCAGCCTGTTCCTCTCTGGTAACCACCAATTTATTCTCCTTATCTATGTGTTTTTGTTTGTTTGTTTATCTTCCAGATATGAGTGAAATCATATGGTATTTGTCTTTCTCTGTCTGACATATTTTGCTTAGCATAATACCCTCAAGGTCCATCCATGTTGTTGCAAATGGCACAATGTCATCTTTTTTATAGCTGAGTAGTATTCCATTGTGTATATATACCACATCTTCTTTATCCATTCATCTATAGATGGGCACTTAGGTTGCTTCCAAGTCTTGGCTATTGTGAATAAGGCTACAGTGATGCATATATCTTTTTGAATTAGTGTTTTCATGTTCTTTGAATAAATACCCAGAAGTGGAATAGTTGGATCATATGGTATTTCTATTTTTAATTTTTTGAGAAATCTCCATACTGTTTTCCATAGT